>NC_048299.1:274254958-274547906 GCF_013100865.1 Trachemys scripta elegans | reverse complement strand
GCGCCCCCCCCCAGCCCTGCAGCAGCTCCCCCCCGCCCTGAGGCGCCCTCTCCCCCCCCCGTGGCAGCTCCCCCCCATCTGCCCTGAGGCGCCCCCCTGCGGCAGCTCCCCACCCCAGCTCACCTCTGCTCCGCCTCCTCCCCGAGCATGCCACCCCCGCTCTAATTCTCCTCCCCTCCCAGGCTTGCAGCGCCAAACAGCTGATTGGCGCTGCAAGCCTGGGAGGCGGGAGAAGTGGAGCAGTGACCGCGCACTCAGGGAGGGGGCATAGGGGAGGGGGCTGTAAAAAAACAATTGGGGGCACCACTTTTTGGCGCCCCCAAATCTTGGCGCCCTAGGCAACCGCCTAGTTTGCTTTAATGGTAGCACCGGCCCTGCCCCCACCCCATGGAGGTACAGTCTCTAAGCATCTGTTGTTTCTGAGTGAGAAGGAGGCCCGGACTTAAACAATGAGGGATGACTCCAATTCCCCTGCCTGGATCCCTTGGGTCTCTTTGTCCCCTGATTGCCAAGGAGGTTGCCAGCCCAAATGCCAGGGTGATTAACATTTGAAAGCTCGGGCTGAAGATTAAATCCTCAGCTGGGACTTCCACTCGCAGCAGCAGGCTGTAAATCATCCCTAATGCAGGTGTATTAAAGATGCGTAATGATGCAGGAGAGCCAGGGGAGGATGGAGAGAAGATCTGAAATCTCCCTTCCCTCTCCTGGGACACACACAAACTTCCCTCCATCTATACCAACCTGGACTCGCTTGCTCACAGCATGGAGAAAACAATCCAGCCTCTAGCATGACTCCGGCTGCACTGACAATATGGCAAACTACAAGTCAGTGATTCTCAACCAGCGGTATGTGTACCCCTGGGAGTACACAGAGGTCTTCCAGGGGGGGCATCAACTCGTCTAGATATTTGCCTAGTTTTACAACAGGCTGCATAAAAAGCACCAGCAAAGTCGGTACAAACTAAAATTTCCTACAGACAATGACTTGTTTATACTGCTCTATGTACTATACACTGAAATGTAAGTACAATATTTATATTCCAATTGATTTGTTTTACAATTATATGGTAAAAATGAGCAAGTCAGCAATTTTTCAGTAATAGCGTGCTGTGACACTTCTGTATTTTTATGTCTGATTTTGTAAGCAAGTAGTTTTTATGTGAGGTGAAACTTGGGGGTATGCAAGCCAAATCAGACTCCTGAAAGGGGTACAGTAGTCTAGAAAGGTTGAGAGCCACTGCTGTGACATTGTGACAGTGTACCCCATAAGGCTTTATGGGGGGGGTGCTTATAAATGTATGTATGATATAACTGGAATAGGGTTTTGCTACATATGCCATATAACAAATCTATGTAAAGGTTATGATCTACTGGTTATGTTCCTCCTAGTTGTATGCAGGCACCATTCGTGTGTTCGAAGTTATGTATACTTGCTTGATTTCTAAGTAATGCCTTTGTGAGGCATTTGGTCAGCTTCTTTAGGAAGGAATTCACAAGGTTAAGTACCTGATCAGGAAGCATTTGGGGAACAATGCATCTTGGAATGCTCCAATCCACATAAGAAGTCTTCCTGGAGACATACAAGATACCATGTGGACAATGGCTTCTGCCTGTAAAGACTGAGTCATGCAGGGACATGTGACTTGCCCAGGTGACTCCAGAACTCCATCTTGGAGCTGGACTTTGCATAGGAGTGAGGAGGGGGGTCTCCACCCACAAGAGAAAGTCTATTTAAACCTGTGGGAGACCCTTCCATTTGGTCTTCAGTTGGCTAAAGAAGGAGCCTCTCCACACACCCCACCCCCACCCCCACCCCAGAATACTTGAAGGAAACTGGAACAAAGGACAGTAACTCATGTGTGAGTGATTGCTGGACCCAGGCTAAAAGGAGATTAGACTGTAAAAGGGAGCATTCTGGAACTGGTGAGGATCTTCTCTGTATTCAGTTTGATTAAACATAGATTTGCGCATTTTCTTTTATTTTGCTTGGTGACTTACTACTTGGAACCACTTAAATCCTACTTTCTGTATTTAATAAAATCACTTTTTACTTATTAATTAACTCAGACTATCTACTAATACCTGGGGAGCAAACAACTGTGCATATCTCTCTGTCAGTGTTATAGAGGACGAACAATTCATGAGTTTACCCTGCATAAGCTTTATACAGGGTAAAATGGATTTATTTGGGTTTAGACCTCATTGGGAGTTGGGCATCTGAGTGCTAAAGACAAGCACACTTCTGTGAGCTGTTTTCAGGTAAACCTGCAGCTTTGGGGCAGGTAATTCAGACCCTGGGTCTTGGTTGGAGCAGACGGGAGTGTCTGGCTCAGCAAGACAGGGTGCTGGAGTCCTGAGCTGGCAGGGAAAACTGGAGCAGAGGTAGTCTTGGCACATCAGTTGGCAGCTCCCAGGGGGGTTTCTGTGATCCAACCTGTCACAGACATCCTTGTGCTATTTGCACTGTTATTGTAGCTGGGTTGGTTCCAGGATATTAGAGAGACAAAACAGGTGAGGTAATAGCTTTTCTTGGACAAACTTCTGTGGGTGAGAGAGGCAAGTTTTCGAGCTACACAGAGCTCTTCTTCAGGTCTGGGAAAGATAGTCCGAGTATCACAACTAAATACAAGCCTTGTGCTATGACATAGCAAGGCAGGGAGTGGGAAAGAAACCCTGACACTTTAGAGAATAAAAATAAAGGTGTTTCTATCTATCTCCCCCTCTATTTCTTCCTCCATACACATCTAGCAAAAGATGCATATTTAGCTGTCACCGTGTGTGACAGTTTGGGTCACAGAAACCCCCTTGGGGTTGCCAACTGATGTGCCAAGACTACTTCTGTCCCTGGTTTCCCTGCCAGCTTGGGACTCCAGAACCCTGCCTGGATGTGCCAGACATGCTTGCTGGCCACAAACACAGACCCAGGTCTGAACCACGTCCCACAAACTGCACTCTTAATTGAAAGCATCTTAAGAAGTGTTCCTGTCTCTAACACTCAGGTGCCCAACTCTCAGTGGGGTCCAAATCCAAAATAAATCCATTTTACCCTGTATAAAGCTTATACAGGGTAAACTCATAAATTGTTCGCCCTCTATAACACTGATAGAGAGATATGCACAGCTGTTTGCCCCCAGGTATTAATACATATTCTGGGTTAATTAATAAGTAAAAAGTGATTTTATTAAATACAGAAAGTAGGATTTAAGTGGTTCCAAGTAGTAACAAATAGAACAAAGTGAATTACCAAGCACAATAAAATAAAACATGCAAGTCTATGCCTAATACAGTAAGAAAACTGAATACAGATAAAACCTCACCCTCAGAGGTGTTCCAGTAAGCTTCCTTTCACAGATAGTTTTCTTCTAGTCTGGGTCCAGCAATCACTCAGACCCCCTGTAGTTACGGTCTTTTGTTCCAGTTTCTTTCAGGAATCCTTTGGGGGTGGAGAGGCTATCACTTGAGCCAGCTGAAGACAAAATGGAGGGTTTAAATAGACTCTTTCTTGTGGGTGGAGACCCCCTCCTCTCCCCTATGCAAAGTCCAGTGCTAAGATGGAGTTTTGGAGTCACATGGGCAAGTCACAGGTCCATGCATGACTCAATTTTTACATGCAGCAGCCATTGCCCACATGCTATCGTGAATGTCTCCAGGAAGACTTCTTATGTGGATTGGAGCCTTCCAAGATCCAGTGTCCATTAAGTGCTTCTTGATTGAGCACTTAACTTGCAAATTTCTTTCTAAAGAAGCTGACCAAATGCCTTACTAAGGCTATTTAAAATCAAACAAGTATACAGCCAATATTCATAACTTCGAATACAATAATGACACATGCATACAAATAGGATGAATATGTTCAGTAGATCATAACCTTTATATAGATATGTTACATGGCATATGTAGCATTAAACATATTCCAGTGATGTCATATATACATTCATAAGCATATTTCCATAAAGCCTTATGGGGTGCAACATCACACCATGCACCACAAAGAACATTGCCATGTGGCTGCTTTTTCTAGCCCCGCCAGAACGGTCACCTCCGGGAAATATCTAATTTTGACTGATGCGATTTTAACCTGTTTCTCAATGTAGTTATGGTGCTCTTTCCCCCTTCACTAAGCTGGGGCTGCATCTGTCACGCTCGCTGCCAGAGTCACTTTCTCACCACTCAGCCTTGCTTATCCGCACCAGGCAGTGCACAAAACGTCCCTGTTTGTCCAAAATACTAGAGGCACTTTAAAAAGAGAGACAGTATGATTGTCCCAATCCCTGCCAAGTGTTACCATGAAGCATTTCAGAGGATTGGGAATGAAACACTCTTTAAGAAGAGATGTCGTTTTTCAACATAAGAACGGCCCTATTGGGTCAGACCAAAGGTCCATCTAGCCCAGTATCCAGTCTGCTGACAGTGGCCAATGCCAGGTGCCCCAGAGGGAATGAACAGAACAGGTAATCATCAAGTGATCCATCCCCTGTCACCCATTCCCAGCTTCTGGCAAACAGAAGCTGAAACCCCGACTACTCCCATCTCTGTCGCCTGAACACAAGAGAGAAGGAAACTGGGTCCTACACCTGGACAGGAATGGGATTTTCCCTTTTGCAAGACATTCTGTGATTTTTAAATTGCTTCTGTTTTGAAATAGAATGGGAAAAAAACCCTGCAAAATGAAATCTGGGGAGAAAAAAAATAATTTGGGGCTGATCAAAATGTTTAATTCGGGTTTTGAGCTTTATATATATATATTATAAAATTAACCAAATTGAAACAAAGAGTCCTTTTGAAATGGAAAATTGAAACGGTCCATGCCACAGAGGTTGGAATGGAATGTGTTGACCTCACACACCTTTCCGATTTTTTTCTTAATGACGTTTTGTCAAAATTGACACGTTGCTGTGAAATGTTTCACTTTTTGGGTGATGAACCAGCATTTTTCTGCTGAAAAACATTTTTCTGTTTGAAAATTTCCAACCAGCTCTAGTTAGCTCAATAGGTAGGGATGCTCATCCGAATACAGTGTGATCTCATGAACTAGACAGCAGATTAGGAATCAAGAGGCTTGGCTTCTATTCCTGCTACTGACCTGTTGTGTGATCTTGTGCAGGTCTCTTCATCTTTCTGTGCCTCTTTTGTCCCCTCCCACCTTTGTCTCTCTTGCCTAATTAAATAGTAAGATCTTTATATATCTTAGTGTCTACTACAATGAGGCCCCTAATAATAATGTTGTGGCTGTGTAATGCCACGTGTCTGGGACCACTGATAACAGGGACTGAACCTGGAAACTTCTGGATCTCAGTAGCAGATTCATCAACCTCTACGTACATCACAGCCACAACTAGGGGGAGACAGAGTGCCACACTGAGTGGGTGAGGTCTCCAGGCTAATGAACTAAATGAGTCAGTGAGATCGCTGGGACAAGAACCCAGAATTCCTGGCCTCCCAGCCCCACCTTCTCACTACCAGACTCAAAAGTGTTAAATTCCTTCACGTTCCTAGGCCACTGCTCCATTTGCTCATTCCATTGTCACTGGCACTTGCCTTGAAGACGAAACCAAGCCAGGGAGCCATATAACTTATTTCCCCCTCTGTGTGTCAGAAATGATCTTTTTCACACCGGCGGCTGTGTTAAATGTTAAATGATAAATGTTCAGGAGCACGTGGCAGCTGAATGAATAAGATTAATGGGCTTTATCTGTTCATTTGGTTATTGTAAAGCAGCTGCCATTATAAAGTCTACAAGGCAGAAAATGCAGCCCTGCTTATTAAAGGGCTTTCCAGGAAATTCGCTGCCTTCGGAGGGTCAATCAACTCATTCCTCTTTAGAAACATAACAACAATTCAGTTCATCTACCAAGCCCGTTGGTATTGTGTGTTGGCACAGAACATGAGAATAGCCATGCTGGATTAGACCAATGTTCCCTGTAGCCCAGTATCCTGTCTTCTGACATTGGCCAATTTTCTCATTTTCATGCTTTTATAGACCTTTATCAAATCCCCCCTTTAGTCATCTCTTTTCTAAGCTGAACTGTCCTCGTTTTTTCAGTCTCTCCTCATATGGATGCTGTTTCACACCCCTAATCATTTGTGTTGCCCTTCTCTGTACCTGTTCCAATTCTAATGTTTCTTTTTTGAGCTGGAAAACGTTCATTGGAACCGATACTTCCATCGGCACTAGACTTGATAAGGACACTGCTTTAAATATAGTCTCTCTCTAGGGAATGTTGTGTTGGTGAACGATGCTGGACTGGCAGCCCCGCAGAATGAAATCTTTTAGCCACAGGGCGGGTCTCACATGGTGTACAAGCTATTCACTGGGAATGCATCAGCCATGCGGGTCTCTCAGTGACTTGCTCAAAACTGATCCTGATTCCTACCAATAGCTTTGTTAACCTAGAGTGTTGGCCAAACAGTTCATATGAGATCAAATACCAGCCTAGGGTTTATTGGGCGATGCTGACATTTGCCCCTGTGCAGAGAACCAGCGCAAGGCCTAGGCACCTCTGTAGCCCTCAGGCTCTCTATGCCCCTTGCTGCTGTAGGCAGAGGCATGCATAGCTGGACTCAGGATCTAACTAGGGACCTAGTTTCCATGGGGTCACATAGTGCCATTCGGCAGCACAAATGTTAAACTTCTTCCCATTTAGCTGATGGCCGATGAGGCTCTTTGGGGCAGTATGTGGATACCTTTTATTGATCCGTTCCTGACCTATTCAGACTTCTTTCAATGCCTTTGCAAGGCAAACAGAACATTTCCGGGTGATGATATTTCAGGCGTTCCTTGATACGCTTTGCCTAAGCAAACATTGCTAGTACATTAGACAGAGGCGTAAAAAAAATATTCCTCGGAGGGATTTTTAAACAGCATCAGGGCCTTTCTCCTTTTATTGTGATTAATGGTTTTTATACCTTTTTATTAGATCATCTATCAGCCACCGTAAAGAAAACCATATTGAAGATATTTGATGTTTTCATTTACAAGGTTTATTTGGTCAATAAAGCTAATTTGCCTATTTAAAGAGGGAAAAGGAAGAGATGCTCTGTTTTACAAGGCAATAAATGGGCTGCCGTGTGGATAAGCTACAGAATCATAGATGGAAGAGATTTTTTAGGGCAGCTACTCCTTTCACCCATGCAGCCAGGGCAGGTCTCCTTCTGCAGTAAAGTCTCATGCATCCGGTCCACTTTCAAATGTCTCATGTGATGGGAACATTCCCAAAATCCTCTCCTTCCATGGTGAGCCCGCCCTGCATATATTATTCAAGTCTAAGAAGAAGAGAATCTCTACCAAGGAGAATGGAATGCTGCCTTGGTATTATCAAGCTATTTAAGAACATAAGAATGGCCATACTGGGTCAGGCCAAAGGTCCATCTAGCCCAGTCCGACAGTGGCCAATGCCAGGTGCTTCAGAGGGAATGGACAGAAAAGGCAGTCACTGAGTGATCCATCCCCCATCATTCAATCCCAGCTTCTGACAAACAGAGGCTATGGACATTCAAAGCATGGTGCTGCATCCCTGACCATCTTGGCTAATAGCCATTGATGGACCTATTCTTCATGAACTTATCTAGTTCTTTTTTGAACCCTGTTATACTTTCACAACATCCCCTGGCAATGAGTTCCACAGGTTGACTGTGTGTTGTGTGAAGAAATGTTTCCTTTTGTTTGTTTTAACCCTGCTGCCTATTAATTTCATTGGGTGACTCCTGGTTCTTATGTTATGTGAAGAAGTAAATACAATTTCCTTATTCACTTTCTCCACACCAGTCACATCCCCTCTTAGTTGTCTCTTTTCCAAGATGAAAAGTCTCAATCTTTTTAATCTCTCCTCATATGGAAGCTGTTACCCTTCTCTGTACTTTTTCCAATTCTAATATATCTTTTTTGAGATGGAGCAGCCAGGTCTGCACACAGTATTCAAGATGTGGGCGCACCATGGATTTATATAGAGGCATTGTGATATTTTCTATTTTATTATCTATCCCTGTCCTAGTAGCTTTTTTGACTGCCACAGCACATTGAGCGGATGTTTTCAGAGAACTATCCACAATGACTCCAAGATCTTTCTTGAGTGGTAATAGTTGATTTAGACCCAATCATCTGGGTCATTTGTATGTAGAGTTGGTATTATTTTCCAATATGCACTACTTTGCATGTATCAACGTTGAATTTCATCTGCCATTTTGTTGCCCAGTCACCAGGGCCGGCTCCAGGCACCAGCCCACCAAGCATGTGCTTGGGGCGGCACCTGGAGGGGGGCGGCGCGGCGCTCCGGCCCGAGAGCGGGGCCGTGACTGGGCTCGCTGCCCTCCCCGCGGCGCTCTGGCCGCCGGGGAGGGCGGAGCCCCGGCCGGGCTCGCTGCCCTCCCTCCGGCGCTCTGGGGGGGGGTGGCACGTGGCTTTTTTGCCTGGAGCGGCAAAAAAGCCAGAGCCGGCCCTGCCAGTCACCCAGTTTTGTGAGATCCCTTTGTAACTCTTCACAGTCACTTTGGACTTAACTATCTTGAGTAATTTTATATCATCTGCAAATTTTACCACCTCACTGTTTATCCCATTTTCCAGATCATTTATGAATCTGTTGAACAGCACTGGTCCCCTGGAGGACAACACTATTTACATTTCTCCATTCTGAAAATGGACCCTTTATTCCTCTTGATCCAGTCTTTCAAGATCCTACACCTTTATCCTCCCCTTAAAGACCCAACATTATGGCAACTGCTCTTCCCCGTTACAGCCAAGAAAAGCTGTTTGTGGCCTCTTGCTGCAGCAAAGCAAAGCACTTTGGCTGAGACAAGAGTCCTTGGAAAATACACAAAATCAGGAAACGGCCAAGGGGCTAATACTCAAAACCAGCCACTTTGGCCCAAAAGTTCACGCCGGAGGCACACACCAAAGGGTACCTGCCGCTCCCATAGGAAGGTGGCTCTGACAGTTAAAGGAGCAGTACTTGAGAAAGAGCGCCCTAGCGACATGCGTCAGTCAGACAGAATTGCACAAGGGAACGGCTCTTCACCTCTGGTTTCTGGTTTAATGCAGGATGTCAGTGAGTGCCATCCCAGCTGGATCTAAAGCAACATTTCACACATCCCTGCCTGTGATGTCTGCACAACTCTGCTTGTGGGCCCAAGGCAAGTGCCTGCTTTGGAAAATTTGGCCGATATCCAAAACATCCCACTGAAACTGTTGGTTCCAAGAATCTACTTCAAGGGCTAGATTCTGCTCTCTGTTAGCCTGGAGTCAATCCAGACTAACCCTGGACTGAAATCTATCTAGACCAGGGGTTCTCAAACTGGGGGTCATGACCCCTCAGGGGGTCGCAAGGTTATTACGTGGGGGGTCGTGAGCTGTCAGCCTCCACCCCAAACTCAATTTCAACGCCATTATTTATAATAGTGTTACATATAAAAAAGTGTTTTTAATTTATAAGCGAGGGGTCACACTCAGAGGCTTGCTGTGTGAAAGGGGTCACCAGCGCGAAAGTTTGAGAACCCCTGATCTAGATACTTGCATGGCCTTCATCGGAGTGACTCAAATAATAATTGGATTAACGCCCAACAATCCCCTATGTTCTATACCTGGGGAACTGAGGCCCAGAGAGATAAAGTGACTTGTCCAAGTTCAGAGAGGGAGCCTGCAGGTGAGCGGGGAATTGCACCCTGATCACCTGAGTCCCAACCCACTACACTAGCCACGAGACCTTCCTTCCACCCCTAGCTACTCGGCTTATCACTGCCGCAACTGAGCACCTGCATGTCCTCCTCTCATCCTCACCTCTCCCTACCTTCAGAAATGAAATAAAGACCAGGTCTCTGCTATGCAGGATATAATTTCTATAGGAAGACATTTTTCTGATGGGTTCATCTCTCGTATGAAATAAATAAGGAAATGATTCTCTCTCTCAAGAGAGAGCTTCCTTATCTCTAACGAGATGCCTGGATTTCCATATCAAGGTTCTGACTCTAGGAAATAAGAGTTAATAAAAAAAAGGCCCAGGGGGATTTTGATTTACATTCCACAGCCGGTGAGAAATCTATTGAGAAAAGTTAGGAAATATTGAAGGAAGAATTGGTGAGATGGTGTCTGAGGATTATCTCTAAACCCAAATAGGTGTGAAAAATAAATAACCGTAATAAAGGCCATTCCAGTTAAGCAGCGATAGAGACAGGCTACTTCTGCAATAAGTAAAAAGGGCTTTTAAATAAATAAACCCTCCAACCCATGAAGAAACAGGTCAACACGATTCAAATAGACTATAAAACAAGCAGAAGCCAGATGGAAGTATAATTAGGGTAGCGAAGGGAGGAGGGGGAATTGAATGTTGAATCACAGAGTAACATTTCAAATAGCAATTTAGTTTCCTTCCAGTCTGTTCATAGCAGACAGAGGCTGGAAGGAAATCAGCCCATAGGAAATAATCCTATAGAAACCTGTTAAGCACATAACCTTATTATACCAGAATGTTCCTCCCTTTACCTGCACTGCTCCTTTGAGAGCTCCCCTGTTTGTGTGAGAGGGATCTGTAGGGTTTTTTTAATATGCTGGGCTTTGGCACACAGGCAACATGCCTTCATTTATGGGATGCTCTCTCTTATCGGGTCCATTTCCTATTACATTTTACCTCTTAGCAACAGAGGTCATCTACTCTCGGGGCAGCTCTAGGGGGTCTGATGCAGCAGAAAGGGGCAGAAGTAGCAGGTCTTGTTGGCCTAGTGCCACTGCTCCATCCTTCCTTGTGATTGTATGATCCCCCTGCTACGTTTGTGACCCAGGAAAGGGTTGTGTGCTGCCAACAGGGTTTAGTGGGCCATGCGGCTTCAATATCTTCATGCCCTGCAGGAGAGAACTGCCCTTTATTTCCCGCAGGAATTCAGTGGGATTCCCCTAATGGCTGGCAAATTGATTCCCTAGGAAATCTAACAATGCCTGGTGACACTGGGCTAACTGCCCTGCCCTAAGCCCTAGTAAACAGGACTGGCACTTAGGGGATCCTGGGAAATCCCCCAGGCCACACACAAGGAGCAGATCTACCTAGCAATGGTATTTCTGAGATGCCCATCACCTTGGTCTCTGAGCACCACTCTGTGGATACTAATGCAGCCCTGTGCACCCCCAGTCCCTTTAAGGGGAAGGAGGTCCAGATGATTGATCAGTGTAGTCACAGACTCACCCGTGGTTTTTCTTCCCCAACTCCCTCCCTCTTTGTCCTCAACCCCACCTTCCATGTCCCATGAGAGTGTGATGGAAGCCAGTGCAAAGCTGTGCTCCATGCCCCACAGTAGGGCCCCCTGCCCTCCAGAGCTCCAGAATTTTAGCTGTGGACATGAACCTCTCCACCCAGGCAGGCAGGGCTTGCCTTGCTCTGGACAAGAACCAGCTGTTTTGCCACCCAGGGCAGAATCCATTTTTGGCAAACAGCCCCCTCTTTCCCCTGCCCTCCCCCCGATTCCAACCCACTCCCAAAGCAGCTGAGCAAAAAAAAAAAACCAAGAACCCAGGGCCAGCCAATAAGCGAAGCAAAAGAAAACAAACATCAAGCCGCACCGCACTGTCGCTGGAAGCTGGTGTCCTGCTTGTCCACCCCTAGAACTGGCCCAGGGTCTGGATTTGTGTAACTACAACCACAAGCCATCATGGGAACATGCTCGTGAGGCAATGTCCGAAGTGCCCACAGCAATACAGAGCCCACGAGCCACAAGAGGGCACGGAACGGAGCGGAGTGGCTCAGCAGGCGCCGTGATGACATCCTGCAAGGCTGCAGAGTTTTCCACCCGGCAGCCATCCTCTCTGGAAAGTCAGAAATGCTCTGGAGATTCCAAGTGAAGCTTGGAAGTCAACCCAGGCCAGGAGGTGAAGGAATGGCGTAAGGACTCAGTGTTTGGTGCTTGGTATCTTGAACATCCCTCTTGTTCTATCATCTATGTATTGAAAACCAATTGGGGGGGAGGGAGGGAAATAGATGTGGCTACAATTGTTCCTGTTTATACTTGCGCCTCCAGCAGCAGCCCTTTCCTCTGCCTTTCTTTGAACCCAGCATGGGTGCAGAAATTGGGCTGCCAGACGCCAAAAGCTAAAACGGTCTTATGCAAAACAGCTGTCGCCAACTGATTGCTTTTCTAGCCCTCTCATCCTCTGCTACTTTTAGATCCCACCGGAATCTGAAAGGAAGATATTCCATCTTTTCTGGAGCTTTCTTAGCCAGGTTCCAGTTGAAGGCTGGGTTTATGGAGGGTCCAATAAAAGCTTTCACGAATAGTATAAATCTCATTGCAGATGGTTTTGTCTTTAGGCCCCATCTTTCCTTGGTCACTAGAGACATATGGTAACAGGCATTTCCTGCTCAGATGCATTTGCCACATTCTGGTTTGCTTCCCAGTTCTTCTGGAGCAAACCAACCTGTGATACAGGCCAGCTGTTTGGTGCTTCGCATGGACATGAATAAAGTTTTTTTCACTTTGGATCTCCATGTGCTGGCATGAGCTTCAGTTTACTAGTAATACAGTAATAGCTTTCTGTAGCGCTTTAAAAGTGGATAAGCACCACTGTTTCCGTTTCATAGATGGGGAAACTGAGGAATAGAGAAGTTACAGCACAAATCTTCAAGTTTATGTCCCCCAAACTAAGCACCTAAATCTATGTTCGGGCATCTATTTAAGTGTCCAAATTTTCCAATGGGAGTTAAAGGTGCTCAGTGCTTCTGAAAATCAGGCCACATCTTTGGGTGCCTACATGTGGATTTAGTATGGATTTTATAGCATTTGTCATGAGTAGATCTCAAAGTGCTTCACAGTCCTTAATGTATTGAGGCTTCCGTGTTTGCAAATTTTGGTCAGAGTGACTTGCCACTGTCACAAAGGAGATAAAATGACCAAGCCAGGGACGAAAAATCACCTAACTCCCAGTCCTGTGCTTTAACCCCACCTCATTCCTATTTGCTACTTTACAATGCCGTAGGTGTGCCTGGCATTTTGCAAACAGGTGTCTTCTCATACACTATGTTCTAAGAGGGGCGAGGCCCAGTTTGGGATGGCAGGGCCTGGGCAATCGGCAGGCTGAGGGTTACAACAATGATGTAAAGAAACTGGAAAAGATCCAGTGGCAAGCAACGAAGCTGATCAACGGGGTGGACTACAAGCCATATGAGCAAAGGCTGAAAGAACTGGGTATGTTTAGTTTGGAAAAGAGGACATTGTGGGGGGACATGATAGTGGTCTTCAAATACTTGAAAGGCTGCCCTAAAAAAGACGGAGACATATTATTCTCTCTTGCCACAAAGATCAGGACAAGAGGCAAAGGGTTCAAACTACAGCATAGCAGATTTAGATTAAATCTCAGGAAAAACTTCCCAACTGTAAGAACAGGAGGACAATGGACAAACTACCTAGGGAAGTCATGGAAGCTCCTTCACTGGAGGTTTTCAAAAAAACTCTTGGATGGCTTAAACCAGGGGTTCCCAACCTACAACCCCTGGGTCGTACACAGCCCACTGGAGCATTTCATTAGGCCACTGCCTGCTTCAACACAATATACTAACGGACGATTCTTAGCATTTTGTCGTCAAGTTTACATCATTTTAGAATAGTTATGTGTTCTTTGCGGTTCATTTCCTGGTTTCTATAATTCACGTTTTATACACTGATTTTTGTATTTGTTTTTAAATAAACAATACTGTACATATTGCATAGCTACTATTGCTAATTATCATAGAAACAACCTATCTAAATACATACCAAACCATCTTTTTTTGGGCCCACACAAGGTTGCGCTTACATTTACGTGGCCCTTCTGTGTAATAAGGTTGGGCACCATAGGTGCCAACTCTGCTGGTGCTCCTGGACTAGAGCACCCACAGGGAAAAATTAGCAGGTGCTTTGCACCCACCAGCAAAGATCCCGCCTCCTCGCCTCCTCCTGCCCCCTCTGAGCACGCAGTGTCTCCGCTTCTTCCCCTTCCTCCCAGCACTTCCCACCCCTCCACCGCCTAACAGCTGTTTGGCGGCGCTTAGGAGATTCCGGGATGGAGGGGAAGGTGCAGGGATGCGGCGTGCTCAGGGGAGGGGGTGGAGAAGAGGCAGGGCAGGGACGGGGACTTGGAGGAAGAGGGTGGGGCGAGAGCGGGGGGGGGGTTGAGCACTCACTGGGCAGAGGGGAAGCCGGCACCTATGTTAGGCACCACTGGTTTCGACACAACAAATTCTGCATTCTGGCAGCAGGTTAGACTAGCTGACCCTTGCGGTCCCTTCTAACCCTGTGGGTCTATGATTTTAGGATGATAATGAGGTAGACTAGCCAAACAGAATCCCCTTGGTGGTTTCACAGCTCTCTGAACCTCACTGCAGCAGTAGGGATGGAACCAACTGCCGCTCTATCTAGGTACTTATATGTCCCTCCTCACCAGTGTCTCTGAGCCTCCTCTAGTGGTTAATGCCCCGGGGTCTGATGACACACAGGGCAGTAGTACATAAGCACACATGTGAGTTCATTACAGCACAGTCTGAGGCAGTGGAGGTTTGCAGGAGGGCAGACACACGCCCTGCGCCATGTTCCCACCCGTGATGTATTTCTGTCAAGGGAGATCCCTGTTCAAATCCTCTGCCCCCCTCAGACAGAGGGAGGACTTGAACCCAGGTCTTCCAGGTGAGTGCTCTAACTACGGGGCTAGAGCATATATGGGAGGCTGCCTGGCTGGGTTTTGAATGGGGCCCAATCCAGTAGGAGAGCCTAGGGAGGTGCCTAATTCTGGGGTTTAGGTGCCTAAGTCCCTTTGTGAATTTGGGCCTGTGTGTCCCTATTCCCTTTCTGTAAAGTGGGGATACTAGCACTGCCCTACCTCTTGTGAGGGCAAAGCCATCAGTGATTGAGGTGCTCAGATGCCGTGGTCCTGCGAGCCAAACAATTCCCTCCAATAGTTCCTGACTGCAGCCTCCAGGTGCTACCACAAAAAACGTTAATAACTAAAGCCCTTTCTTACAAATCCTGAATGTCAGGCCTAACCTCCACCCAACGCCCCCTTAACTTTGCAGTCGGGGTGGCTCGGCCCAGTTCCTTCAGGAGCCGAATGGGTGTCTTAGTTCTGGGAGTGAGCCGAGTCGTATTTTTCACCCCATCAGTGGGAGATCGCCACACCCTGGTTTTCCTTCCACTCGGCTTCTAATTAACCCTCGTCCATGCACCCTCCAAGCCCCGTAATAATAGAAGTTACCAGGGGGAGCGAGGGGAAGAGGTTTTGTTTTACTTGGCATGTGAAGTTGCAGTTAATAAGCCTGGCAGCCTGGAAAGTGAGTGAATATGATAAACCTGCTCCCATCACCCACAGACGCCTGTACCTGAGGTAGTCCACAAGTGCCATCAAGTGGGCAATGAGCAGAATGGGCTTGTTACAGTGTGTTTGCCTGCCAACAGGACCCAGACATACCAGAGCAACCCAGAGCTGCCCCCAGAACAGACTGTCACAAGGCCTGAGATAGGCCCAGACCGCTGCGTTCTGATTTGGCAAAATGTTGGGGCTGGGGTTATCGATGAGCCCAAGCCAGAAAAATCTGGATTTAGATCCAGATCTAGATTCTGAACCCCGCAAAGTGCAGAGGCATTGAGATCTGGGGATTTGGTTCAGCCTTTTTTAAAGAGAGGGGCCATTTGCATACTTTAGATCTGGCCTTGCTATTCTAGCACCCTCCAATGGGGAGGGTGTTTGGATCTGGGGTTTTGGCTGGCACTCCCATACTGCCGTGAGGAGGGCCAGGTACAAACATGTCCGCACAGAAACCTAAGCCCCTTTGGGCTGGGGGCCTCAGAACCAAAATGGTTATTAACGAGGTACGCTTATTAAATGCCTTGGTGAGATTTTCTTTCTATAGGTAAATGAGGTGGGGTGTTCACTGCACACCAGCCCTGACAGGGTTAAAGTGGCTCAGAAAGGGCCAATTAACCTTATAGGCCATGGTGGGAGGGGAGGAAGATTCAGGCTTGATTGATAAGGTTCGTTGGTGATGAAGCCCAGCCAGCCAGGGGCAGACTGAGCTTGTATAAAGCAGGAAAGTTGAGCGCAGGAGAGAGAGTCTGCAGGCTTCTTTGTGCATACAGAGGGGATAGGAGTAAACCCAGGGGGGGCAAAAGCCCGGGGATCCTGTCCCTGAGGGAAGGGGTTTCCCCAGAGGAGTTGCAGGGAAGAAAGCCGGGGGAAAGCAGCAAGGGTTGAGACTGTGTAGACAGACCTTGGCTGCTGCTGATAGGGTCCCTGGGCTGGCTCCTGGAGTAGCAGGCGGGCCCAGGTTTCATAGGTGCTGACTCCGTGGGGGCTCTCGGGCTGGAGTACTCTGGGAATAAAATAGTGGGTGCTCAGCACCCACTGGCAGCCCCCCATCAGCTGCATCCCCTCCCCCCAGAGCCTCCTGGTGGCCACACCAATCATCTCCTCCCCCTCCCTTCCAGTGCCTCGCGCCCACCGCAGATCAGCTGTTCAGTGGTGCGCAGGAGGCGCTGGGGAGAAGTGAGGGTGGGGCACGGACAGGGGATGGAACGGGGCGGGAAGAGGTGGAGCAAGGGTGGGAAGAGGCGGGGTGGGGGCTTGGGGAGCGGGGGCAGGACCTGGGGCAGAGCAGGGGTCGAGCACCCCCCTAGCAACTCATAAAGATGGCACCTATGCCAGGTTCCCCTCCAGGGGCACCGGAACAGGGCCCCCCCACTTCTTACTGACTGCAAGGATGAGCAACTGGGGGGTGGGGATAGGGTCTTTGGGGGGAAGAGGCATTGTGGAAGTGGGGCCTCGGCGGAACTGGTGTTGTGGGCATGGGGGCATGGGGGGAAGGGGTGGTGTGGGAGGAAGGGGCCATGGTTCAGGTGCTGGTAGCCACCTTCCGCCCCCCCCTCCTTCCCCCCCGCACACACACACACACACACACTGTTAGGAAGCTTCATCCACCCTTGTCCCCTACCAGCCACTGGGGAAGTGGCAAGGAGGCGTGCCTGGGATGGTGTATGGACACTTGGTCCAGCAACCTGTCGATACCCCAAGCAGGGGAAAACTATAGTGACCTGGCCAAAGGGCTGAGTCATGGAGAGAGAGCACCCCGCGTCTTGGAGAGCAAGAAAGGCAAGCAAGCAACTGAAGTGGGCACTAGACCAGATAAGAGCTGATCCCCAGACCCAGCCATAAGGGGGCGCCCCAGTGGTGTGTGAACCCATTTCGGTAAATAACAGCTCAAGCCCTGGGTCCACTGAAGTCAATGGAAATTCTGTCACTGAGACGAGGACCTGGCCACTTCTCTGAAGACCATAAACTGTACATTTATGCTCCAAATGGGCTGATGGAAACAGGTGCCTATATCAGGCTTTGTGTCTAGGGGTGCTTGCAGCTCCCCTGCATTGGACTGGAGTTGTAGACAGTATTGCCAATCCCATGGACTGAAATAAATCATGAGTCAGTTCTCCAAAACTCATGAGATTGGCTTAATCGTGAGATTTTTTTTAAAGAATCATATTTGAATCTTTCTATTTGCCTTCTGGTGTTTCATCCTTTAGAGTTCATATTTTCCAGCTAGGAGGCCTAACGTCTTACTTTTTACTCATGAAGGCTAAGAACCACATATATTCAGATGAATCCAGGAGCCAAGAAACCAGGAAAACACCAAATATTGCCAGACTCGTGATGACATCACAAGAATTGGCAACGTTGTGGGAGCCTGGCACATTGGAGAATCGGGCCCATATATTCCCATTGACTTCTCTGGATTTAGCAAATATAATAAGAAATCTGTTATAGGATCTTTGTAAACCATGAAAAGCACAATGCATACAAATAGACTGAAAGCAATTAATTATTGGCTATTTTACAAAAAAAATTACCAAGTCATATATTACAGCTGATTGAAACACGGGGGGGGGGGGGGGTGTGGAAGGGAAGCAGGGACATGAAACATTTCAAAGTCATTTATTTCACAGTTTCTGACCAGGAACAATTTTTCTTGTATTTGACTTCTTTCTTCTTGAGAAATTTTTGCTTTTAAAATTGTTCGTTTTCCCTCTTATTTGCACTTTTTCCATTTTGACATTAAAAGGGGAGAGATGGGGAGGAAAGGAAAAAATAAAGGTAAAAATAATTACATTTTCTTTTTCCAATTTCATTTTTCAAAAATCTGTAAATGTGGAGGGGAAAAAACAATTTGAGGAAGTGTCCCGTTTTGAATAAAGATCGTTTTCCAATCAAAAGACTTCAGTCATCTCTGTGGAAATACATAGCTTTACCATGTTTATTCTAATTCAGTATATCTGGAAGAAGCAGAGAGGCATGGTCTGCATTCAGGCCTGCGAGCAGATTTTTAATCCCTGCTCTGACACTGTCTTCTGTTATAGCCTTGGGCAAATCTCTTCAATTCTCTGCCTCAGTTTCCATATCTCTAAAATGGAAACAAAAGTTACGTGCCTCTCTTGGGGGGAGGGTGCTGTGAAAATTAATTAGTTCAAGTTTGCAAAGTGCTACTATTGCTAATTATCATCATTACATGGGAAAGGATCAGTCACACAATTGCTTTAGTTCTGATTATGCTTGTTTTCCCAGGCTCTGTTAATGAGTCAGCAAGCCATTTATGGGGCTGTTAGTGGCTCCCTGTGGTGCTAAAAGAGCCCAGGAAAACATAAAAGCAAACAAACAAATACCTGCCACAAATCCAAATACAGCAGAGACTTGACACTGGGTCTGCCACTATTAACAGCTGAGTTCCCTGCTCCTGGAAATGAGGTGAGTAGACAAAAATCGCTCAGAGAGCCCCGAAATAGCCCAGGCTAGCAAACGGGGGGGCAGCAAACAAGGGAGTTAAAGTAAAATTGGCATGGGTTGGACAGGCCATATAGCCAGTGCCAACGCTGCTCATGGCATTTCTACCTGTGTCCAGACAGAGAACCCGACCATGGATGCTTCTACTCAGGTCTTGGTATGGCTTTGCAGAGACTGTGGCCTGCATTTCCCCGACCCAGAAAGCTAGGCTAGGAGACCATCCGATGCGAGAGGTGTGGTAGAATCTCTCAGGAAGCAGGTTGGAGAGCTACAGGAGGAGACAGGCTGAGGAACATCCATGTGTGATGCTGTCCAGTAAGTCACCAGCTCAAACCGAAGCAGAAGGCTAATTCACTCACACGCTAATAGAAATCAAAGGAGTGTCAAAAGGCATTGTAATGTGATGAGGCCAATTCACACGTGTGTTGGCACAATTCAAAGGAAATGCAATGGTATTGTCTTCATTTAGCTGTAACCCATTAAATGTTATTACATTACAATTCACATTATATATATATATATATATATCCCGGTACTTAATTAGCCCTCAATCAAAGAAAGTATCAGCGATTAGATGAGAATTTACTCTATATGTACAACTGCAAGAAAACTAATGAAGGATTGTTTCTGGCTATCATATTGTTCATGAAAACGAATGAAAAATTGTCTGGATGGCCGTAACTAAACGCATTGTGTACGTCTCTGTAATGGAATTGCCCATTAACCGGGATTGAGGTCTTAGAACTGTAAATGAGAAGCAGGCTAACTTCAAAGCATGGGTCATTGTGTTCAACAATGGGAACTCTACAGCCCCAGGCTTTGGTGGGAACACGTGCCAGGTGGCTTTCTGGAGGAGACAGCTATACAAATGAACCCTGGGAGCAACCCTGTATCTTTGGACTGATGGATTCCGACAGAGGGAATTCTGAGCAATTGGACCGAGATCCCCAAAGGCATTTTGGATAACCCGAAGAGACCTAGCAGATTACTATACCTCTGCTACTCTTTGTACTTACACATTCTGATTCACTTGTAATCTGTTTTACCTGCTTTAACCTCTCCATAACTCATTTCTTTTCTTAGCTAATAAATCTTTAGTTAGTTTACTAGAGAAATTGGCTACAGTGTTGTCTTTGGTGTGAGATCAAGAACATCCATCGACTTGGGGTAAGTGACTGGCCCTTTTGGCTTGGGAGTGACCTAATGTGCGGTAAATTTTAGCGTTAATAACTTTTCATCACTTAGTCCCCTTTGTCTGGGTGGCAGGATGCATTGGAGAGCCTAAGGGGGACTGTCTGTGGCTCTATGGTAAGACTAATATAGTAATCCAGGAGTGCATAGTTGTTACTGTCTTGGTGAAACCTAAGTATAGAATATACCACTAGTTTGGGATGTCTGACCCCAGTCTGACCTAAGATTGATGCTCTCAGATGGGGGCGACTCCAGACAGCGTGACACCATGCACACCAGGAATTCACTGAAAACATGCATATGGAGACCACCAAGGCTGAGGAAGCAGCCCAGAGGTCTGCAGCAGCAGCACCACCAGTGGAGGAGGAAATGGTTCCTTCACAGGGAAGGACCCGGCTGCAGGTTACTTCTGGCAGCAGGCAGTGCTCCATCCCTGCTCCCAACTCACCACACATAGCTATAAACGGGTGTGCTGCCCTGGCAACAAGGGATGAGGACTCTCCCCCCAGAGGTGGAGGAGGAGCAGCCACAAACCCCCAAGGCCAGGAGGATTGTAGCTACCACTCCTTAGAGGTAACGAAGGGTGGTGGTGGTCAGTGACTCCCTACACCGGCAAAGCATTTGTAGTGTAGACAAGCCCTTTGTAACACTACTCCCTCATGCTCTGTAGCTGGGCTTTCTTTAAAAGAGGGGTTCTCAAACTTCATTGCACCACAACCCCCTTCTGACAACAAAAATTACTACACGACCCCAGGAAGAGGGACTGAAGCCTGAGTCCCCCCCGCCACCCTAAGGGGGGATGAAGCTTGAGGGCTTCAGCCCTGGGTGGTGGGGCTTGGACTTTGGCTTCAGCCCCGGGCCCTAGCAAGTTTAACAACAGCCCTGGCGACCCCATTAAAATGTGGTCCTGACCCACAGTTTGAGAACCGCTGCTTTAAAAGCAATGGGCCTGATACATTGCTACTAACTCCATTAAACACTGTGGGGATGAGTTTGGCCTAATCAATACAATGGTGTCATCTATGTGGATGGACAAAGACAACATTTGTCAAGGCCAAGCCGGGTAAAGGGAAAACACCCCCACAGCCAGGGTTCAGTGAGCACTCCCTGCCAGCTGAACTCAACCACCTTTCCTCCCCTTCTGGGTTCCCTGGCACTCCCTGAAATGAGGGCAGATATCTGTGTATCCAAAGATGTGTACCTGCTTGGGGGGCTGGCAGACAAAGGGTTAACTGCCCCAACTAACCTTCCTGCAGGTGCAGTGGGAAGTAAGTGGGCCTGAAGCTCATCTTAGCTCTGCAGAGGGAACCAGCGATCCTTGCACCAGTACCTCCATGGCAGGCAGAAGGGCGAGGGAGTCTTTAAGGAGAAACAGCCTTGCATTGTAAAAGGTCTGGTGCCCACACTTCAGGGAGGAGGTTGAAAAACTGGCCGAGGGTCCAGGAATGTGCGATAAGAACAATTCAAGGGCTGGAAAAGCTGCTGTAGAGTGAGAGGCTGGAGACACTCAGCCATTGTGGTTTATCCAAGAGATGGTTAAGACTTGATCCTGGTCTACAAGTACCTCCCTCGGGAATAGATTCCTGTTGTGGACGGCTCTTTACTCCATCAGAAACAGGCTAAAAAAAAATTCAGACTAGAAACAAGGAGCTTTTTTTTTTTTTACCAGTGAGGGTAATTAAGCATTGGACCAACTTCCCTAGGGCTGTGATGGTGTCTCCCTCACTTTCAGTCTTTAAATCAAGCGGGGCTGTTTCCACAGCAGGGATGCTCTAGCTCAGACAGGAGTTACGGGCTTCAGACAGGAGCCACTTGGGGGAATGCTAAGGCCTGTGCTATGCAGGAGGTCAGACTAGATGATTGTAATGGTCCCTTCTGGCCTATTCATCTGTCCTGGAGCCCAAGCTGAGCCTCTCTGTTGCTTGGTTCTGTTACAGCTCTTATGGAAAAGTACGATGGGATCCTAGCCATGCTCATTCCTCTGACATTTTAAAGGACCTGTTCATATGGAAACCTGGCTGCCCCAAAACTGGAGCGGTCTCCTCTTAACTTGTGTCGCAGAGCAAGCATACCCTGTCCCCCTTTGGGGCAGGGTAAGGCCATTGTAACCCCATGGTTAAGTTTCCCCTGACTGCCCTCTCCCTCAGGGCAGTGTAACCTAAGGGCCAGAGACAATATGGCTGCCCTCTCCTTGCAGGGCAGTGTAACCTAAGGGCCAGAGACAATATGACTGCCCTCTCCCTCAGGGCAGCGTAACCTAAGGGCCAGAGACAATATGGCTGCCCTCTCCTTGCAGGGCAGTGTGGCTCAGCAGTCGGAGGCAATATGTTGCCCCTCCTCTCAGGGCTGTGCTGCCTAGTGGCCTGTTGGGAAGAGGGGCCACCACCCAGGAGTGGGTGGTAGCCAGGGTAGGGGGACCCAGGACCTCCCTACTCCACCAGGTCCCAGCCCAGGGCCCTGTCAGAGGCAAGTATGTTTGCCATGGAGTCAACAGGGATCTGACCAAAATACACTGACTTAATGCCCAGTTCTATAACCGGTCCAATGTCTAGTTCCCTTGGGCCACTCCCTACCGTACCTCCCAATGCAGTGATCTTGGCACCTCCAGGTTCCTCAGCCTGTGCTGCTCCCAGCAGCTCCAACCTCTCCTGGGTATCCGCCCGGGTCTTGGTGACTCTGGCTTCCATGGTCTGGGGCTTCAGCAGCTCCCAGGCTGGAGGCTGCAACACCCATCCCCCTTCCTCAGTAGTAGCTGCTCTCTTTTTATATTGGCGCATGCCCAGCAACAGCACGGGGACGTGGCTTCCTCTGGCCAGAGTGTGAGGTTAACCCCTTCCTGCCTAGTCCGGAGCGAGCACAACCCATCACAATCGGCTACGGGTGCATTCAGTCATCCTTCAAAATCCACATCCTGGAATCAACCCTCCTCCCTCTTCTGAACATTAGCAGACCCTGCTGAACCTTTTCCCTCCGAAACGGGTCTTCTGTCTCGGGTTGGCTTGCCTTCTCTTATTGAAACTGTGAGCTCTCCAGGGCAGGGAACATGTCAAATACATCTACATGTTCTCTGCCCTGAAGATCTCAGTCTCAATAAGGCAAGGCAAGCAAGCATAACCAGGGCACATGATAGCAAGTGGGGGCAGAGGGGAAGGGAATATTCAGGTGGGGACTTTTATTACGTGTCAAGTGTTGTGCAAAAGTATTTTGAAAGAGTAATAAAACCCTGTTCAGCTCGGTTCGTTCCATCTTATTCCCTGTCACTGGGAATAAAGATTCTGCTGGCCAAATTAGACCCACAACATCACCGCACTGCCTTCAGATTGTGCCCTCGGTTATGTCTCTGTAACCTGTCAGTGGGTGGCACCGGCTGGAATTTACAGCCAGACTTTCAAACGTATTCAGGCACTTTTAGAAAATCCCACTAGATGCCTATCTGCCTCTTAAGGCTCCTAAATCCCTGTGATAATCCACCGAGACACAATTCTGCTGCTGAAGTAGGAGGCCTAGAATCAGGGCAGTAAAGCGCAGAAACCCCTGATTTGTGTGACCCATATGAACAGACCTGGCTATGGACATGCACAGGGAGCTCAGGAAGAAGGAACCCTTGGTACACCAGAGCTGCTCAAAGGAGAGCCACCCCTTCAGTAATGTTGAAGGCACTGGGGAGCTGTGCATGCATCTCCTGAGAGTCTGGATGGAGAATCCTTGTCCTCCTTACTTCTTTCAGTTGATGTTTTTACAGGGAGCTCGGGAATGGTACAAGTGCTTTTACTGTGGAAAAGAAGGTGGGGGTCATAGTGGATCACAAGCTAGACAGGAGTCAACCGTGTAACACTGTTGCAAAAAAAAAAAAAAAAAGCATCATTCTGGGCTGTATTAGCAGGATTGTTGTAAGCAAGACGAGAAGTAATTCTTCCACGCTACTCCGCGCTGATTAGGCCTCAACTGGAGAATTGTGTCCAGTTCTGGACGCCACATTTCAGGAAAGATGTGGACAAACTGGAGAAAGTCCAGCGAAGAGCAACAAAAATGATTCAAGGTCTAGAACACATGACCGATGAGGGAAGATTTAAAAAATTGGGTGTGTTTAGTCTGCAGAAGAGAAGACTGAGGGGACATGATGACCATTTTCAAGTTCGTGAAAGGTTGTTACAAGGAGGAGGGAGAAAAATTGTTCTTCTTAACCTCCGAGGATAGGACAAGAAGCAATGGGCTTAAATTGCAGCAGGGAAGTTTAGGTTAAACATTAGGAAAAACTTCTGGTCAGGGTGGTTAAGCACTGGAATAAATTGCCTAGGGAGGTTGTGGAATCTCCATCATTGGATATTTTTAAGAGCAGGTTAGACAAACACCTGCCAGGGATGTTCTAGATAATAGTGCAGGGGACTGGACTAGATGACCTCTCAAGGTCCCTTCCTGTCCTACTATCCTAAGGAGGCCATTCTGCGTTGGGAAAAGCAGATGGGCCAGAGTGCCATTTAGCATAGAGTTGAGCCTAGACTTAGGGAGTAGCTACAACTGAACCTGCCTCCCTGCAATGGGAGAAAGCCTTTTGCCCCACTTCGGTGGGATCCCACCGGGGATATCAGTTGGCGGGTCCTTCACGGGGCCGTGAGCACGGGTGTGTCTCTGGCGCAGTTTACCCCCATCCCAGACACCTGCCCCTTCTGTGGTGTGAGGGAGACCCCGGAGCACGTTTACCTGGAGTGCGCCAGGTTGCAGCCCCTATTCCGGCTCCTCTTAGACATCCTGTTACATTTTTGGTTGCACTTTTCCCCTCACCTTCTTATTTATGCACTCCCTATCCAGGACCCCACGAAGTCACGGGACCTCCTAGTCAACCTCCTCCTGGCCCTGCCTAAAACGGCCATCTATAAAACCAGGGAGAGGAGGTTGGCGATGGGGTCTCCTGTGACTGTGGGGCCTATTTCCGATCCCCCGTCCATTCACACATCCGGGCAGAGTTCCTCTAGGTGGCGTCCACTGGCTCCCTTGACACCTCTGAGGAGCAGTGGGCACTGTCTGGGGTTCTCTGTTCGGTGTCCCAGTCAGGTTCCCTTCATTTGACCCTTTGACCGCACTCCTGTTCCTGTTATTTCATTAGTTGTCCTCCGGAATCATCTGGTTTCCAGCCCTAGTGGATCCTCCCCTGAGGCTGGGGGGAGGTCCTTTAACAGTGGGCGGGATTCTCCTGCCCACTTCCTGGATCCCAATAGGATCAGTGGGATCCCCCATTAACAGAAGGGAGGTGCAGCATTGCCCCGAGTCCGACAGGGCAGTGGACTGTTCCTTGGTGTCGGTGTCATATGATATAAGTGCAACTGGAGAAAGAGGATCAAGTTGCAAGAGGGACCTAACTTGGTGGGAGCGGGGACTGGTGAGTGCAGGGGACTGGACTAGGGGACCTCTCGAGTCCCTTGCAGTCCTATGATTCTATGACACTTGGAGCTCAGGAACGCAAGCCAGGGGCAGGCTGCTACCAGACAACCACGGGCCACTCAGCTTGCAAGACTGGCCTCTCAGCACGCTCAATATCGATCTCTTATCAACAGCTCTGCCTGCTCATCACACCACTTAGTGCTAACACGATGCTCAGGAGGGGGCCCCAGGCTGGGGACTGCCCAGCACTGGCATGGCCACAAGGGGGTGGTGTGTTTGGGGGATGATAGCAGGCACTTCACCCCACATTCATGCCTGCAGGTGGGGCAGGCAGTTGCTTTTGGGAGCAGAGAGCCAGAAGCAGCACGAGGAGAAGAGACTCCGACACACACGCTCCATTAAATCCCCGGAGAGCTCTTCAATTTAAGGGAATTACTGTCCCCATTAAGCAGCAGTCACTGTCATTAGGCATCATTAGGTTTCGATTAGTTCCCAGGGAGACATCCCGATTAAGCAGGTTTCCTGATTAAGCGTGTCCCAATTAAGTGGACTGTGCAGTGTAATTGCTGTTACCCTGATCGCATTATCTCCAAAAACAAGGCCAGACCTGAGTGGGACTAGCCTGGGAACTCGCTGTGTCTGTTCTTCAGGGATGGGGCTGCAGGCTGGGGTGCTGGCCAGGAGCAGCACACCTGGCACACACACAGTACCGCAATTCCTGCCAGAGTGCTCAGGCAGCCCTGGAACTTGGCACATCGCCCCAGCAAGCCAGCCCTGGTTTTTCAGCTTCGGGCCTGATCCTGCTGCTGACCTGTGCCCTGAAGTCAATGGGGCAGGGGGAGGGAGGCTGCTGTGGGTGCAGGAGCTGCCAGATCAGCCCCCATCAATGGAAGATGGGTGTGGTCTGCACCAGGGCCAATCAGAGGGGGGACCAGGAGGGCCATTTGGCCTGGGCCTCAAGCTCAAAGTGGGGGCTCAAATTTAGACCCTTGTTCATTTTTTGGCGTTTGATAAGTTTCTCAACTTGTTTTTATGTGCATCCCTATCGGACCAAAAGGTGACCCACTCTCGCACCTTAGAGCTGCAAATTTAAGCAAATAAGAGATGTGATTTGGTAAAAGACATAATTTTTTTGTTAACTGATATAGATTTTGTCATACTGAAGAGTTAAAAATGTTCATAGAATCATAGAATATTAGGGTTGGAAGAGACCTCAGCAGGTCATCTAGTCCAACCCCCCTCTCAAAGGAGGACCAATCCCCAATTAAATCATCCCAGCCAGGGCTTTGTCAAGCTGGGCCTTAAAAACCTCTAAAGATGGAGATTCCATCACCTCCTTAGGTAAATATTAATAAAATATTAAATTAATAACTATTAATAAATATTAATAAAAATATATGGGTTCTGATGGCACAAGATTAGACCGTGATGAACATGTCCTCTCAGATCAGCTGATTATATAAATAAACCACTATTAGTGACTGGTGCTGGATCAAGTGCATGTTGAAAGGTAGAGAATTATTACATTTTAGTGTCTTTATAGTTTTATGTCTAGTTGACTAAGGAATTATTGATGTGTGAGAATTCCTCATTCTTATCTTCATATGGTAGCTAAAAGAGGTGACTGGTTGGTTGGTTGGTTGGTTGGTTGGTTGATTGAGCCCTAGCTTGGTAGCTTGGCCATCATCATAGGCTTTCGTAGTCTATAGGCCCAGATTCAAGGTGAAAATTTGTGAGGACAATCTTGTACAGTGAGTTTCATGAGGACACATGTTTGAAATTTTGGGATATTATCCCTCTGTCTGTATCCATGTCTGTGTTTACTATATATATATATATATATATGTCATCCCTTTGTCTTCTGCTCAGGCTGTTATATTATACCTTGCGTGCTTGAGTTTTGATTCAGTGATAAGTCTAATAACCTGTCTGACTCTTTCATTTTGTGTTCTTAATTAGTATTCCTTCGTTTTAAGTCTTTTCAGCCTTTGTGTACATGTTTACAGTAGAAGATTTCAAGTGTAGATAAGCTATTTATTTACAGCAGAATATTTCAAGTGTGGATAGGCGACATATTGACCAGATAGATCACTAGGAAGAGGAGATTTGAAAGTGGTGCAAGCAAGAGACGGGGAAAACAACTTAGCAAAGCAGCAGCTAAGAGCTCAAAGTCAATAACTTCATTTCTCAAACCGCTGGAAACAGGGCCGGCTCTAACTTTTTTGCTGCCCCAAGCAGCAAAAAAAAGCGCCGCCCCGCCAAGCCCCCCGCCCCCCCAAGATTGGCCGCCCCTTACCAGGTGCCGCCCCAAGCATGTGCTTGGTTGCCTGGTGCCTGGAGCCGGCCCTGACTGGAAAACACACCTTCCCCAACAAACAATGCTACAGATAATGAAAACTCCGCAACTGCAACAGGTGATATTTCAAAGCCAATACCTGAACATGAGGACAGTAGTCAAGGAGATGTGCCAATAGTAACAGATGCAGTAGAAGATCCTGTGTACAATCAAGAAACTCAACAGCAACAGGAAGATGTAGATCTTACGCAGCAAGAGCAATTCATGAGTACTACAGATTTGACTGTAACTGACATTGGAATTATTGACAAGAGCAATGCTGCCCAAATGCAATCTTTTCTTCAAATTAGTTGTTTTGAAATTCCAAGTAACATTCCACGAGAGGCTGATAATCATGCTTTCCCTACTCGTCTGCTGACCAAAACTCTTCCAAATGGTGAGACCTGCACAAGAGACTGGTTATGCTGGAGTACGGAAAAACAATCTCTGTACTGTGCACCCTGCTTCATTTTGAACAAAAATGCTGCAAATGTATCAGTTCTCTCTGATCAATCAGGATGGAGCATCAACAGAAGTTGGAGGCAGTTGAAAGACCGAATACCATCCCATGAGAGTTCAACGTCACACAAAGAAAACTATGTTGCATAGAAATCAGCCAGTGGGGCAGCATCAGCTGAAAGTTCAGTTGAGAATTTACTCTTGACTGAACTCTCTACAGAAACTAATAACTGGAAAAAATGTCTTGACGGCATCTTCAATATCATCCTTTTTCTTTCTGAGCGGGGATTGACTTTCTTTGGTTCCAGTCAACGTGTTGGTGATCGTGCAAATGGAAACTTTCTAGGCATAGTTGAGCTCCTCAGCAAATATGGCCCACTTTTATCACAGCATGTTAAACGTGTTCGAGAATCGCAAGAGAGTCAAAAACACATGCAAGTCTATTATCTCTCCACACGCATACAAAACAAGTCATTCGTACAAACAACAATTCTTGATGAGATTCGAAATGTCAAGTATTTTTCAATCATTGTTGATGCCACTCCAGATTAGTCTCGCAAGGAACAGACTGCTATGGTTATTCAATATGTTAAGATTGTAGACAGCTCAAAATTTTCAGTTGAAGAAAGGTTTATTTTGTTTGATAATTTCACGAGAAAAACTGGAAAAGAAATTGCTGCTCGAGTACTAGCAATTCTAGAAGGTTTTAAGTTAGATTTTCAAGTCTTCATTGTTCAAGCCTCTGACAATGGATCGAATATGGCTGGGAAGTACAAAGGTGTACAAGCAGTTCTGCTTGAGCATAATTCAAACTGTATTTTCTCCAGCTGTGGAAACCACACACTAAATCTTGTAGGTGTTGACTATGCTGAATCATGCAAGGAGGCACTTACTTACTTTGGAACTGTTCAGCAAATGTACAATCTCTTCAGTAGCCGTCCACAAAGGTGGGAAATTCTGAAGCAATATCTTCCTGCTTCACTGCATGGGATGTCCAAAACTAGATGGTCTGCACGGTTTGGTGGTGTTCAACCAGTTGTGCAGCATTTGAATTCAGTGAGAAAGGCTTTAAATGAGCTTGAATCTCTCAATCTCACTGCAGAGGCTCGAACGGAACTTCAGTCTATTCAGAAGCACATGTCCAAATTTGAATGCATTCTGGTGTCATCTTTGTGGATGAAGCTACTTACAATGATCCACCAAACTAATCTGGTAATTGAAGCACGCAATGCTACACCTGATGTTGAGAGGGAGAACATTGAAAGTCTTATCAATGACATTCAATAGATTCGTGAACAATGGGATGCGATCCTGACTGAGTCCAAATCAGTAGCACAGAATATTGGCATTTCATCTGAGTTCTCCACCAACCGCAACTTACTTGCCAAATCCGATGCTGAGCAGCATTATAGGGTCAATGTCTTCCTTGTCCGGCAATGGGCCCCTGGAGGGCGTGCCTGGATTCAGGAGCACGCTCACATCAAACTCATTGCAGAATTGGTGTCTTAGCCTGTTTCCTTGCCTACAAAAGGTTGGGGGCGGGTGAGTGATAATCACGTTGACCTGCAGTGACAGGGTGGACTAGGTCCAGAGGCCCTCTGCTGGAGGCCTCATGGCCCTGTCTCACCCCATCCCAAAAAGAGCAATAAAGAGGTCCTCCAAGCTGCCTAGAGCAGCTGTGCGGGACACAATCAATGAGAGGGGCTGCAGGGAGCAGCCAATCAGAGCCCAGCAGGCCATATAAAAGGAACTGCAAGGCCATTGTGAGATCAGTCTGCTAGCAGGGACTGGGGAAGCAAGAGGTGCTGCTGCTCCTGGCTGGCTGCAGGAGCTGCAAGGGATTAAGCAGGTAGTTACTGGGAGTGACTCAGCAGGAAGCTGTGGTCAGCGAACTGAGTCCAGGAGGAAGGAGCCTGGCTCACTCAGAAGGAAGGCTGGTGTCACTGAGGACACAAGTAGAGGCAAGGAGGCTCAATTCCAGAGTAGGAGCCTTGCAACCTAGCCGGACCTAGCAAGGGTACCGCAACGGGCCCTGTTGGACCGATTACAGACTGAGCTCAGGGAGAGCTGCGGGGTATTTTGGATTGTGTGCCCTGGACGGGGTTTGTTTGTTTGGCACGTGGACAGGGTGGCTCGGTCAGAAGGCTGAGTCACCGAAGACCTGCCTGACAAGCACAGCGGCTGACGGGGCGCCATAAGCCAAGGAAATTGAGGAAAAACTGCAGGCACGCACACACTCGACCTGGGGAGCTCGCAAGAGGTGAGTGCACCCCATTACACCTGCCTTCAGAGCGTGCTGTGAGAATTAGCCAGACTCCTGGAAGGCTGGAGCTGGAAAGTGTTAAATATTTTATGATTATTGGTTATTTGTGAAGTGCCAATAATATACTCAATGATGCATGAGACACAGAATTAGGGACAAGCTCTGCCCTGAAGATCTAGAGATTGACGGATCAGAAGAGGTACCCTAGGAGTCCCACAGGAGAGGGGTTATTTTGGAGGCCTTTAATTAGATCATTGTAGTTCTTTGGCATGCTGGGGTGGATAGATCACTAGTGTAACTAAAAAAAATAAACCAGGGGGCAGCTTGATTCTCACCTGCCGGGGGTGTCAATCAGGTGTAACGCTGCAGAAGTCAGTGAGCCTGATTGTCCCCTGCTTTACACCTTGTGTAGTCATGTGCCCCTTGTGCAGGGTGAGTGTACACTACCACCATGTTGGAATGGGAGCTCGGCAGAGCCTCTGGTGCACAGATGGGAATGAGTGCACAAGGCAATGCAAAATCAAGCCCCGGGCACCACACCGGTGTAAACACAGAAAAGAGCAATAAAAAGGTCCTCCAAGCTGCCTAGAGCAGCTGTGCGGGACACAATCAATGAGAGGGGCTGCAGGGAGCAGCCAATCAGGGCCCAGCAGGCCACATAAAAGGAACTGCAAGGCCATTGTGAGATCAGTCTGCTAGCAGGGACTGGGGAAGCAAGAGGTGCTGCTGCTGCTCCTGGCTGGTTGCAGGCGCTGAAAGACTGGACAGAACATGAGAATGAGAAGTATGAGACTCAGGCCCCTCAAAAGCATTCTCATGGATCACTGGGGCCTGTCTTGACATAAAAGTGCTACAGAAAGCTATAGGGGCTGGGTCCGCAGTTGGTGTCCATTGGCCATTAACACCAGCTGAAGATCTGGCCCATGATCCACTCATTTCATGCAAGCAAAACTTCCTCCTTTTGTCTCTGTCCCCCTGCTCTCTTCTTCCCTGGGACCTTTCCTACAGCAAATGATGCCCCTTTAGAGCCATAGGGCCTGACTGGCCCCTCACGTAAGCCTTACACCGGTTTGATATTGGTGTACCTCCATGGAGCTCAGCCAAGTGACTCCTGATTACACATCAGACCTGTATTACTCTGATTGGCCACTGGGTGTCGCCAAGACATCATGCTTTCCAATTCCTGGCCCTATCCAGCTCCCCAGATTTCAAGAGGAAAGCCCAGAAGGCTCCATCCAGTGTCAGTGTCTGGACTGTGTCTACAAACCGGGATTGGTCACTCTGCCGGGGCAATTTGAAAACCGATCATGCTGGCCTAACACAGAGGTATCCGACCGGGGGCCCTTGAGAACATGTGGGTTATGAACTGAAAACGTGTCCCTGCAACTTCTAAACTGAAGGGCTTGAATCACCTGGAGGCGGTAGGGGGCCCTGCCTCCCCCCTGACTCCCGCCACCACCCCGCAGCCCCACCAGCAGTCTGGGGTGTGCCAAGAGTGTGCCGAGCAGCTGCTGGGCCTTCTCCCTCCCAGCTGCCCCAGGCCTGCCCCGCTGCACTGCAGGGGCAAGAGGAGTGAGTAGCTCTAGCTTCCCAGTGCCTTGCTTTGCGACCACATGGTGGGAGCCCCAGGAAGACGGAGACAGGAGCTCAGCTGGCTGTGCATTCGGTGAGGGAGTCGTGCAAAATTGGCTGTGGCCGTTAGAAATCGTGTGTCAAGTCCACAGGCTTGAAACGGCTGGATAGGGCCGCTAGGACAGATCCAGATGTGGGTGCCAGGTGGAAACCAGCTCTCTCACTGGCGCTGCAATCCTGTATGTCAGCCACTTGACAATCTCCTGTCGATTTTTCCCAGGGACACAACAAGGGCAGCTGGGCTTTCTCGGATAAGCAAGAGGCAGCTGTCTATATGCCAGGTGAATGAATCCCAGCGCTATAACCCACCCCAGTCCCAGCGCTGCAGAAGGACGAACAAGCCTTTCACATTCCAGCCCGTAGTGTTTCCTCGCTTGGAAAAGCATGCGATCGTGACTGGTGGTTGGCGGCACTTAAAGGAACATGTTTACATAGGCTCTGCCAAACCACAGGAAGTCCCAGCTCGTGGGGGTGAGGAAGCAGGGGAGAAAATGAGGGGTTTGTTAGCCATTCCCAGTGGTGATTTGCTGATGGTGGCAAAGGCAAGACTAGAGGATTATGCTGCTATTATTTTGGGTCACGCCTCAGGCTGTGCCTTCAAAAAAGCCGGATTCTCCTTTCACCCGAGGTTTATCCCTGTGTCAACTCAACTGCCTTCAGTGCTGCTACTTCTGATTTACACCCGTGGAAGGGAGAGGACAGTGTTGCGAGCTCTTGGGATTTTATCACAAGTCTGGCAGCGTTTGGTGTTTTTCTTCCAGCCCCAGCTGCTCAATGCAAGAGATGGCTTGAGAATCTTGACTTTCATGTTTCAGAGTAGCAGCCGTGTTAGTCTGTATCCACAAGAAGAAGAACAGGAGTACTTGTGGCACCTTAGAGACTAACAAATTTATTAGAGCATAAGCTTTCATGGACTACAGCCCACTTCTTCGGATGCATCCGAAGAAGTGGGCTGTAGTCCATGAAAGCTTATGCTCTAATAAATTTGTTAGTCTCTAAGGTGCCACAAGTACTCATGTTCTTCTTTTTGACTTTCATGAAAAAACACCTAAGTAACTAGCCCTTGTGCTTGCAAAGGAAAGCTTGAAAATGTGACCTGAGTGTAACCTATAGTCTTGGAACCAGAAAGCAAATGGAAGGAACTCGACTCTTTTTTAATAACAAAATCTCATGACTTTGGGGGGCCTGTCTCAGACATTTTGATTGCTTGGGGTTGGCACTTGACAACACTAGAAAATCAAGCCCAGCATCTCTGTGGCACCCATTGGCATCAAAACAACTGCATGTGTTCAAGGCTTTATTCCCTGGACAGTACACATGTTTGAGTACCTATTAGAACATGCCCTGCAGGACCACAGCAGGGTACCTATAGTAGCACAGTGCTTGTGATCATGTGTTGGCATTGTAAATTTCTGGTCAATCCAATCAGCCTGGAGTCTGTTTTGTGTTGTTTTCGTGAATGGGATTTTGCACATTTAACCCACTGCTTGATCCACGAGGGATGTGAGTCTGTTACAGCTCCCCCTAGCTGGATGTTATTCTTTAGTTCAAACTGTAATGACTCACGCTTTTTAGCTCTGGTAGTCCCAGGTTCAATCCTTGGTCATGACCAAAATAGTGGCTGACCCACTCAAACATATGTTTGGGGAATGGCTAGTTTTAATTCACCTGTGAAATACCCATATCTATTATTCTATTCCTGGGAAATAACATTTCAGACATGCAGTGAGGGGGCAGAAGCTATACCATATGGCTTAGGTGTCAAATCATACAGCGTGAAAAATCATAGAATATCAGGGGTGGAAGGGACCTCAGGAGGTCATCTAGTCCAACCCCCTGCTTGAATCAGGACCAATCCCCACATAGATTTTGGACCTAGGTTCCTAAATGGCCCCCTCAAGGATTGAACTTGTAATGCTGCGCAAACCACTGAGCTATCCCTCCCAATGAACATAGGGACAGCAACAACCTGTTAGCTTGACATGTTTGTACAAACTGTTCAAATACACCTCTACCCCGATATAGTGCTGTCCTCAGGAGCCAAAAAATCTTACCGCGTTATAGGTGAAACCGCGTTATATCGAACTTGCTTTGATCCGCCGGAGCGCGCAGCCCCGCCCCACCCCAAAGCACTGCTTTACCACGTTATATCCGAATTCGTGTTATATCAGGTCGCACTATATCAGGGTAGAAGTGTAATTAGGACTTGTTAATGAATTTATAAAATCTAAAGTCTGTTGTTAAATAATTAGCCCAAAGGGAATGACCCACCCGTGCTGGGATAAATCATTTGCAATGAACAATACTAGCCCTGTTGTGTGGTACCCATTAAGCAGCCATGCAGGCGATGTATCAGGTGAGGTATTTCCAGTAGAGATAGGTAAGTAATACTGCCATGACACAAGGCATTGGTAAGACCTCACCTGGAATGCTATATACAGTTCTGGTGACCCATGTTCAAGAAAGATGAATTCAAACTGGGACAGGTGACAAGAAAAGCTACTCAGATGTTCCGGGGGGTGGAGGGCCTTTCTTACAAGAGGAGACTAAAAGAGCTTGAAAAATGAAGGCTAAGAGGGGATACAATATGCTCTTTGTCAATACGTCACGGAGTAAACACCAGGGAGAGTGAAGAGCTGTTTAAGGACAATGTTGGCACAAGAACAAATGGGTATAAACTGACCTTGAGCAAATTCAGACTGGAAATTAGACAACGCAACGCTGTGTTTCATCTTTTATTTTTTTAAAAGGACTTTGTTTTCTTTTAACCCTTTACTTATTTATTAAAAGATCAAACCTTGGACTTTCACACCTAGTAAAGACTCACCTCTGTACATGGTAGTCAATGGGACTTGGCCCCGGCTCTTCACCCCTGCACTAATGTTCATTAACATCCATTATCTTTAGGCTAATTTGGTTCCCAGTCAGCGGCCTCCCTGATTAAGTAAACTATATTGTAATCAGTCTCCTTTTAAGTAACAGCACTATCAAACCAAGACATGTTTCCAAAGAATTCAGTTGTTATCAGTGTTAGTTTCATGGCTCAGATGCTGCCCCATGCTTTGAAAATTTTATCCCAAACTTTTAAAGTTGGAAAAAACCCACAAATCAACAATTAACCTCTTCAGGGCTGCCCAATGTACTTGATATATGGGGAGAAACAGCCCAGGCAGGCAGTGTTGTCTGAGGGTTAGAACTGAGGGCTGGGAAGAAAAAACTCTAGAGTTTTATTTCCATCTCCGCTAAGCCACCAATTAACTCCAATGGGCATTGGATCAGGCCCTCACGGGGACCCCAATCCACCTGAATATGTGCTGAACTTTAAGCAGAGGTATAGTCCCATTGAATTCGCTCAGGGCTGGGTGACCTCAGACAAGTCACTAACAGTTTAGGTCCCTCTGTATCCTGTCCCTACCCTCCAGCATATCTACCACTCCTCCCAGTTTAGTGTCATCTGCAAACTTGCTGAGAGTGCAGTCCACGCCATCCTCCAGATCATTAATGAAGATATTGAACAAAACCGGCCCCAGGACCGACCCCTGGGGCACTCCACTTGAAACCGGCTGCCAACTAGACACGGAGCCGTTGATCACTACCTGTTCAGCCCGACGATCTAGCCAGCTTTCTATCCACCTTATAGTCCATTCATCCAGCCCATACTTCTTTAACTTGCTGGCAAGAATACTGTGAGAGATTGTATCAAAAGCTTTGCTAAAGTCAAGGAATAACACATCCACTGCTTTCCCCTCATCCACAGAGCCAGTTATCTCCTCATAGAAGGAGTTTAAAGAATTGTTTAAAGCGTTCTAAAAATCATTTGATCCTTTCCCTCCAGTGTTTAAAAACAGACTGACCAGACTCAATTGAGTGTCCTGGCTTCTTCTCAGAGATCATTAGAACCGGTAACACCGATAAATTGATGTGGGGCTTAAGCCTTAGGCTGTATCTAAAGCGTTGGAGACTATACTGGCATAGGTATGCAGGCTTAACCCCATTGTGTAGACACAGCCTACACCAATTGAAGGTGGGCCTTAGACCTGGTGGTGTGGACAGTGTTGTGGTGAAAGACAATGCGGCGAGAGCAGCAGCCATGAGGTTCCCCACCGCCCAGGGAATCACGAAGGGCTGGGAGGTAGCAGAGATGCTGGCGACCAGCAGCAGAGACAGCGGTGAGCAGCAGCAGATGTGCCACGGTGATCAGCCGCAGAGGCAGGAGGACCTGAACCCACCTGACCACACCCCTGGGTTCTGGGATTTTGCTGATCTCCATCCATGAGTGGGGTATGGTGGAGGGAAAGGGGAGCAGTGTGTTACCAAGATATTCATCCCTCGGATTTTCACACTGCAAGGTGGGAAACTGGGAGAAAGGAAACTGTCCAAGATACCGTGAGGCGGATGTTTTCCTTAGGGTTCACATACTTCTGAGTCATTGTTGCAGTGGTTTCCCAAATTAACATTGTGTTTCCTTCTCCTTTTAATCAAAGATTTCTTTTGTGACACACAGACTTAGTGTTTGCGAGCGGGGAAGTGTTACCTCTTAGAGGCACTATGGGGGGAATGTTTAGTTTTCCCAGTTTCTGGGTGGAGGCTTGAGCCAATTCTGTTTTGTAATGTAAAGAGGAACTCCCTAGTTATTGAACCCGGCCTCTGGTGCTGCTGCCATCACCTGGCAGAAGGTTTTTGTTACCATTCCGACCTGGTAGCATTTTTCACCCCTTTAGCTCTCCCTTTTGGCCAGAGGTCAATGATGACGTAGAGGCCAGGCTCCAGACCCAGCATTTCTGTAGCAATTGGACACAGTTTAGAGCTTTTACACAAGCTAAAAATCTATCCAGAAACAGTGAATCAGCACCGTAAAATTGGAGAGGAACCATACAGATGACAGGCCAAATAAGCCAGCCAGCACCCAGTGCATTATAAATCAGTAACCTGCCCCATCCCTGAAATGAAAGGCAAAGCAAACCCCAGTGGTCTCTCCCGCTCTGAGCATGGCTTTGGGATAATAAATTATCCCCAGATTATCTGTCCCCAGCATTGTTTTGTTCATCTGCTCTGCACTCGGGCTGTGTTTGCACAGGGGATTAATTGCTGCTGCAGAAGTTAAAGCTGCAGACTCTTAATTACCATGGTTGCGCCCTGGGAGCAAAAGGCAAAAAATGTAAACCAGATACCAGGGGGAAAAAAATAAAACCCAAACCCCACATTTAACCCATGAAGATGGCTGCCATGGGCTATTACCAAGGCAAATGGGACAAGACATTCCCAGTGCACGAGCAAGTTTAACATCGACAGTTACACTCACTGGGATAGAGAGGGCAAGGACTAATCCATCAACTGAGCACCAGTGGAAGACAGGCTGGACTCTGCCCTTTCCTCGCCACCACTGCCGGGGTTTCTGCTGCACCACTCAGAGCAGAGAGCGAGGACTGGGTGATGCTGTCCTCTGATGCATCCTGCAAGGATCACCGTCATAGGGTGCATAAGGAACCACATTGACCATCGGTATGTTCTACTGGGACACCTCCTGTGTTCTCAAAGGCCGAGAGGTCCGTGTAGCTGCTTTAAGTGTGTCACAAGGCCAAATGGCTGGAGACCTGCTCATTGCAGTGGCAGTTTATGGGCCGGCCTGTTAGCCTCAGGTTTTAGGCTCAGGGCCAACTTATCAGCCTGGGGATTAGTGATTGAGTGCGTTCAACGTCTCACATCCTGTCCTGTGTCGCAAGCTTATATGCTCTCCGGGGAGAAGAAATCCCACCTCCCCCAGCTACTCCATGGCCTCTACTGCCATCTCTGGCCTGTGGTCCCACCCATGGCTTTAGCGTGCCCTCAATGGTGGAGGGAATGGCCATGTCAATCAGTCAAGTGGCAGAGCCCCTGGTCTTACGCCTACTCACCCTGGGGCAGGTGGAACTGAGTCCTGGAGCAATACAGGGTCTGGTCCTCTTGCATGAATGTCAGAATCACATTCCCAGACCTCCCAGCAGAACCGCAGTGATCCTGCTGCATGCCGGCTCTCCAGCCTAAGGACGGGAGGCACCCACAGCCCTTAAAGGTGCAGATGAGCTTCCAAGAACTCGCCTGCTTCTCCCGATGCCTCTGAGTGGGAAGCCAGGCTGGAAGCGTGTCAAGAACAGGCTCTCTCCTGAGATTTCCAGCCTGTCCTGGTTCTGTTTGGGCTGGAAACGCCATGAGAACAGCTCTCCTCATGATATTTCAGTATTTCTGCTTCCGGGCCTGGGCTGAATGAGGAAGTGAGGGGGCGTGGGAACCAACAGGAGACATACACATGAGAACGTTAACTCAACTGCTCTGAAACCTCAACACAGGGCTCTGCCTTGTTTGGAGTGATTCTTATGTTAGCCTAATTGCCTTGCCTCCTGAGGGTATTTACCCCATTTGATAGAGACTCCCTCTGTGAACCGGATTAGGCAAACTCACCGCGTTCATAGAACCATAGGGTTAGAAGGGATTGCAAGGGTCATCTAGTCTAACCCCCTGCCAAGATGCAGGATTTGTTGTGTCTAAACCATCCAAGACGGATGGCTCTCCAGCCTCTCTTTGAAAACCTCCAGTGAAGGAGTTTCCACAACCTCCTGAGGCAGTCTATGCCATTGTCCTACTGTTCTCACAGTTAGGAAGTTTTTCCTGAGATTTAATCTAAATCTGCTGTGCTATAGTTTGAATCCAGTGCCTCTGGTCCTGCCCTCTGTGGCAAGAGAGAACAACTTTTCTCCATCTTTTTAATGGCAGCCTTTCAAGTATTTAAAGACCACTCTCATGTCCGTCCCCCACCTTAATCTCCTCTTTTCCAAACTAAACAGAGCCAGTTCCTTCAGTCTTTGCTCATATGTCTTGCATTGCACCTTTTGAGCATCTTCGTCACTCATCTCTGGATCCTTCCCGGTTTCTCTACATCCTTTCTATACATCGGTGACCAAAAGTGGACACAGTTCTCCAGCTGAGGCCTAACCAGCACCAAGCTGAGCGGTACTATCGCCTCCCGTGACTTGCATGCTATGCCTCTGCTAATGCCACCCAAAATTGAATTTGCTTTTTTTGCAACAGCATCACATTGCTGACTCATGTCGAGGCTGTGATCCACCACAACTCCCAACTCCTTCTCAGCTGTGCAACTGCCAAGCCAGTTTTCCCCCATTCTGTATTTGTGCATTTGAGTTTTCCCCCGAAGTGTTGCACCTTGCATTTGTCTTTGTTGAATTTCATTTTGTTGTCTATAGCCCCATTCTCCAATTTATCAAGATACCTCTGGATTTTAGCTCTATCCTCCACAGTGTTTGCAACCCTCCCTAGCTTTGTGTCATCCGCAGATTTAGTCAGTGTGCTCTCTATTCCTACATCCAGGTCATTAATAAAGATATTAAACAATACTGGACCCAGAACAGATCCCTGTGGAACCCCACTTGAGACCTCCCTCCAATCTGACATCATTCCATTGTAGTTAATCTGTTTGCGATTAGCCAATTATGTGTCCACTTAATGGTAGCTCCGCCAAGCCCGCACTTGTCCATCTTATGTATCAGAATGTCATGTGGGACTGTATCAAAAGCCATGCTGAAGTCCAGGTATGTTAGGTCCGTCACATTCCCCCTATCCTCCAAACCAGTTACCCTGTCAAAGAAGGAAATCAGTCTGGTTTAGCATGATTTGTTCTTAGTAAATCCATGCTGGCTGCTAAGTGATCACCCCTTCATCCTCCAGGTATTTGCAAACTGAATGTTTTATACATTGCTCTAGAAGCTTCCAGCTATTGAAGTCAGGCTGACTGGTCTATAGTTTTTTGGTTCCTCCACCTTCCCTTTTTTAAAGATGGGCACTAGTTAGTCTTTTGAGACTTCTCCTGTCATCCATGAGTTTGCAAATATTATTGCCAGGGTCTGTGAGATTTCTTCAGATAATTCCTTCAGCAGCCTGGGGTGAATAGCATCAGGCCCCACTGACTTGAATTCACTCAAATTGGTCACAAGATCTCTGATGTTTTCTTTACTTATCCCAATCTGCATCCCTTCCCCTTTGTTGTCTATGGGAACTTCGCTAGTCGTCTGGTCATGTTATTTTTTGTGAGACGACTGAAGCAAAGTAGGCATTGAGCAGCTCCGCCTTCCTATCATCTTCCATTACCACCTCACCTTCTGCATTGAGCTGCAGACCCGCACCGTCCCTGATCTTTCTTTTTTGTCTGACATATTTGAAGAACCCCATCTTGTTGTGGAACCTCCATCTCTGGAGATATTTAAGAGTAGGTTAGATAAATGTCTGTCAGGAATGGTCTAGACAGTATTTGGTCCTGCCATGCGGGCAGGGGACTGGACTCGAGGACCTCTCGAGGTCCCTTCAGGTCCTAGAATCTATGAATCTATAAACAACTCTTGCCAGCTGTAACTCACTCTTTGCCTTGGCTTTCGTGATTTTTGTCCCTCCACAGTCACGCTATTCCCATGTATGCTTCCTTGGTGACATGCCCCTCCTTCCATTTCCCGTACATATCCCTTGTGGTTTTTAGATTGCTAAAAAGTTGTTTGTGCGGCCACATTGGCCTCCTGTGACTCTTCTTATCTTTCCTCTGCATCAGAATAGCTTGATATTGCGCCTCTAATATTGTATCTTTTAGGAACTCAGAAACTCTGTTACATCAGTACAACCCATTGACTTCCATGAAGGACAATGATGCCAATGGGATTGCACTGGTGTAACAGAGAGAAGCTAGACCAGGATCTCTGCTTTCTTGACGTCTTTTAAGGCCTACACCCTCTAGTATCATAATACAGAGCACTATGTCTCTAGGCCAAATTTTTCAAAAGCGCCAAGTGATTTTGGGTGTCTGTTGTTTGAGTGTCCAACTTGAGGCAGCCTGAAAGGGGCTTGATTCCAGAAAGTGCAGCGCACCAACCTCTGAAAACCAGGGTCTCAAGCAGGCTCCCAAAAGTCGAGACACCCAAAATCACTCGTCATTTTTTAAAAGCTTGGCCTTGTTCTATATGAACAAGACTCTGCCACCATTACACACCCTGGGAAGTACCTCACATGCAGAGTGAGGTACAATTCAGCAAGTCAGTGGAGCAGAATATGGCCGTATAATAATTAATGATTCCCTATTACTGAATTTATTTCCAAGTATAATTTACGCATTTATCCACAGCCGGAGACTAACTACACACAATACAATGAATGTTTAGAGCGGGCCTTTCTATAAATGAGAGAGAGGTGCTACCTTAAAGACAAGGGCTAGAAATAGGATGATATGGTCCCAGTCCCACAAAGGGCTTGAAATTTAAGGCCGAGTCCTGTGACTGGATCCGTGTTGGTACAACCCTATTGATTTCTATGGGGTTCCGCATGGGACCATTTGGATCTGTTCAAAGGATCAAGGCCTAATTGATGACGAGTCTGGGTTACAAAGAGAAAGCAAGAAGAGCATGTTGTTAATCAATGTAGGCATGAGCACGTCTTGCTGGTACTGTTAGAATTTTTATTATTTAATTAGTGTGATAATAATTATTAAAGTAATTAAAGTAAAAATGACTCAAGCTCTCTTGGGCTTCATCAAAGAAGCAAGCCTTAAGAAAGGACTAATTATTTTTTATGCAACCTCCAAAAGGGAGCTGAGTGCTTAGTCTGAATATTAACTTTCTAGCCCATAAATCTGTGAAGAAAAAGCCTTCCAAATATGAACCAGTGTTGCAACGTCTTTGTGAGCCTGTAGGCCGTGAGAACAGCAGAGTCTCTTAGGGTGCCCTTGGAGAAAAAAACTCAGAGGCAGCAACTCTCAGAGCCCAGGTCAACTGACTCAGGGTCGCAGGCACTATGGGGCTAAAAATAGCAGTGTAGATGTTCCCTGGAGCCGAGGCTCTGAGACACAGGGGTTTTTTTGCAGTGTAGACCTACCCTAAGGCCAGCATGAATGCTCCCTATTCAGATCAATGATGTGTCAATTCTGAAACCTAATGATGACAACAACTGTGTCAACTCTGTTTCCTGTTGCACTCTTAATCCTTTAGCAGAAACTCCCATGTACTCTGAGATCATGGGAGGAGCTTGAGGAAAGTCCCACCCCTTTTTTCTTTCCAGTCTGCTGACACTGCTTGCTATATCTTCTCGAGGATGTCACTTACCTTTTCTGCGTCCTAGTTTTGCTATATATTAATATGGGGACATAAGGGATGGCTGTGAAGGTTATTTTGGTAAAGTTTTTATAGTGCTGTGATGGCCCTCGTTCAGGGTGGTTGGTAGGGGAGCGCCGCCTAGTTGTCAGGGCTTAGGCTCATGAAATGCAGCGGGGTTTGTTGGTAGAGGAACCCAGGCTCCTCCCACTCCACCGAGCTCTGACCCAGGGCACTTTGAGGGCTGTCAGTGCTCTGCAATCATCCCAAAGTCGCTGTCTGGGTTTAGGCGGTGTGGGGGAGGTCACTTTCTTTTCTCTCTCAGGTAGTAACTCCTGCTCCAGCGGTATGGGCCAGCCTCCTGGGGCCAGCTCAGTCCCAGAGCTTTCCCCTGCTAGGGTAGTTCAGACAAAAATAACGGGCAATTAACCAAATCCAGAGTTCATATGAGAGGGAGAGGGGAATGCTGCCCTCTCAGGCTGCCTGTGCAGCCGACCTTCCCTTCCCTCAGGTAGGGACCTTTGGGCAGCTGTTTAGAGAGAGATTCTGCCTTCCCTCAGTTCTTCTCTCTTGGAGCTGTAGGTTGCAGGTCTGCTCTCTTCCCTGGGCTGCCACCAAATGTTCCGCTCCCCTGACTTTTAACTCCCCCTCCAGTTGGTGCATTTGCTACAGGTGTGGCAGGGCGGGGCTGGCTGGGCCCAGAGCAGTTCCTTAACCCCTTGTTGCCCACTATGGGGTTCGTACACCCCATCACAAGTGTTTTGAGCTTTATTTTAATCTCTCTAAGCATATGCACAGCCCTCGTCTATGTAGCTGCAATGAAAAGCACTTTACAAGTTCAAAGTATGCCATTATGATAGTCCAAATGAATAAATATGTAAGGTTCTAACTCATGCTTACAAAGGCTAGCTTCATTGCCCTCAGCGAGAACAGCTGTCTGGGGGCATGGGCTGTCTCTGTACAGTACCGAGCACAATGGGGTGCAGCTGCTGACTGGGGACTGTGAGTGCTACCCCAAAACAAAAATACTAAGAATTAAGACTGAGCCAAATTCTTGTGGAAGTGTAACTCCTCCTGAAGTCAGGGAGCTGAATTTTGCCTGCCGTGTCAATCAGGGCTAATACTGACATTTGATTTCAAAATCATCTCACCTTCCAGACCTGAGCAACTCATGATCATCTGACCCATATGGCCAAGCTCTCTTGTCTCATCTCTTATGTAGCTAGTGCCCTTGTCTGCATATTTTGCACACTGCACAAGGTTGCAAATAAACTGCATCCCTCGAGCTCTTAGGGCTGCTTCGGCTGACAGCGCTCCCCACAAACCAGATTACTCTCTCAAAAACAAGGTCTTTCGTTGGGAGTCGCGATGCGAGAGATGCACCTGGACCACAACAGAGCTATCTGTGAGCCTCAGCCTTTGCTAAGCCCCTCTTCTGCGCCCCTCTCCAAGGCGCCTATGCCAATTACAGTCTGTCACATCTATTTCAGGCCCCTGACTCTGAGGTTTGTCGCATACCACTTGGAGCAATAAATAGATACTCACAGGGGAAATAATGACCCTCCTCCCCCGAAAGCTGGTGGTAAACGCAGTTCATGAAACTGGGTGACGTCAGAGAGATGCCCCTGGGGCTTAGATAAGGAAGATCCAGCTGCTGGTTAATCCTGCTTCTCATCCAGTGATTTCTAGGGATAACCCACCCAGGGAATTCTGGGGAGAACTTTAAATAAACCTCTAGTAACATACACTGCGAGAATAAAACCCTTGTCCTTGGGAGTTTGCAAAGAGCCGAATGACATTCCCTGCACAATAAACCCCTCGAACGGCTGAGCATTGATCCCAACCCTAATGAAACCGTCTCCCCTTCGTCACCGACGCACTGAGCCAAACTTCCTCCTGAGGCAATTACCTGTTTCCTTCATTTATCTAACTGTGTGGCCGTGCGTTGTTAGCAATGGTGCTTGCCACTTTCCATCTTTAAAATGACAAACACTAGCTAAATAATCCTCACTACACCCCGACAGGGTAGATAAAGAAAGAAGTTGCTTTTTGCCCGTTTTACACATGGGCAAGAGTTTGGGACTTGCCCAAGTCAGTAGGAGAGCTCAGATCCGCACCGGTCTCCTGGCTTGTAGGCCGGGGCTCTTTAGATACATCCACTGCTATGTCTGTGAACAGTGCTCTGATTCCAACATGCCCATTGCTGTTCAGTCCTATATGCCCAGGTCACGAGGGAGAAGGGAGGGCGTTGTGTTAAAGCAGAGACCGGGGCTGGGTTCTAGGCAGGTTTTGCCACTTGTGACTAACGCAGCCACCCCAAACGCATGCCAGTAGCACCTCTCCACCACATTGTACCACTATGTATGGGGAGGCCAGAAATCAAACCTCTGGCTCCCTACCCTGAGCTTTAACAAGACAATGATGCTTGAATATATGCACCAGGCACGTTTATGTGCATGGGAGGGGAAAGGAAGGATGTCGGTCACCCCGTAGGATGGCAGTGGGGGAATCCAAGTCTCTACTGCTCTGGCTCCCCGGCTGCATCAGGCTCCTGGATCTGCAGCAGGCTGCGGGACTGGTCCCTCCGTTGGCGTCTCGGACACATTCCCCAGGTGCCAACTCTCAGTCTCTTACACCTTCCTGGAAACTGGACCCCTCAAGCTCACCCCAGTGCTGGCCCCTGGGATACACCAGTTACTTAAACATACCCCGTCCCAGAACGTCACCCCAACGGTGGGAAGCATCTGGTTCTAGTTTAACTCCCTCGGTCGTCCATAGCGGTTGTAAAGCAGTCAGTATGCGCATGCGCACACACACACACGTTTTGCACAGTCTAACCCCTTTATGCTCTTTTATAGTTAATCATGTAATGCCCGGGCGAAGACTGATCATACAAAACAATAAAGACTAAACACATGTCCCTTCCTTTCTCATCCCTTCTTGGGCGTTTTTAGGGACCATTGGTGTCCAGGCAGGGTATCCCTTCCTTGTGCAGCCTATTGCAGGCTAGCTGGTCTCTCTCCTTTATGGAGTCCCTTACCCAGCTTCTGTGACCTGGCTGTCTCCAACCCCATTCTTCCTCTTCCTGTCTGACCCTTGTTCCTCTGTGTTTCTTTATTTTAAACCCCTCCTGGACACCTGGCCTCTTTTGTTCCTCCGAGTAGCTTTCCATCGCTCCTACCTCCTCACCCCACCCCACTTCAGAGGAATCGGCTAAATTGGTTTCTCTAAGGCTTTGACTCCATTAGCACTTTTGTCAGTAAAACTTTTGTCGGTCAGGGGTGTGAAAAAAACCACCCCCCTGACCGACATAAGTTTCACCCACAAAAGTGCCGGTGTGGATAGCGCTATGTGAGCAGGAGAGGCTCTCCTGCTGACATAGCTAGCGCCGCTCGTTGGGGGTGCTTTAATTATACCAGTGAGAGAGTTCTCTCCCGCCAGCAAAGAGCAGCTACGCGGGAGACCTTATAGTGGCACTGCTGTAGTGGTACAGCTGTGCCGCTGTAAGGTCTGTAGTGTAGACATAGCCTAAGGCTGCAGCTGCAGCCTTTGATTTAGCTGGGAATTGGTCCTGCTTTGAGCAGGGGGTTGGACTAGATGACCTCTTGAGGTCCCTTCCAACCCTGATATTCTATGATTCTATGATTCTATGCTTTTAGTTTACCTTTCAGTGAGGTTTAAGTATCATCATTACCCTCAAGTGTTTCCCATTGTTCCTGTCTGGTGGGTATCTGCTACAGGGCCTATCAGCAGTGTTGGATCCAAATACTTATAGGTACAGATGATACAGCAGTTTTTCCCTAATGCAACTTCACAATCTCAGTCAGGCTTCATACGTTGTACAGATATAGCCCAAATTCATCACAGAGGGTAACAGTAACGAGAATGCATTTACATAGGCTAGCAATGGGCACAGTTTGATGGGTCTGTTATTTGTGTTGTGATTAGTCACCTAAGTCACATGCTCTTTAATTGGAGGACTGGACACTTTTAAGACAGGACAATAATTACTACAGAATTGGTGGTATGGATTTCCGTGCTAAAATTCATTAAACGTTCGAGATTCACAAGCCCACACCCAGCACTCACCTGAATTCCCCAGGATATCTAATAATATGATCCAGTGAAAATGCTAGGAATTAGTTAGTTCTTCATGAAGATCAGTATACAAACATAGGTATACCAAGGGGGACTCGTATCGCTGTGCAGTATCAGAACTGAATAATTCAGTTACCAAAAAAAAAAAAAAAAAGCGGAATTGCACTTTCCTTTTGTATGTGTGTGTTATAAAATGTACAGGGTAGGTTATGAGGCCTAGGGAATAGCGTAATAAATGTCATTCTTGCTGGGAACAGCTAGTGAGCTTGGCATTATGGTGTAATAAAAAGCAGCTGAAAATAGCAAGCGGCATAAAGGCCAAGGTCTTGCAGCCTTTCAGTGCTCAGGACGTGAGGAGATCAGATAGTGCAGACGGTGAGAAAAGGGGAAAGACGTTTGCAGTCAAATTCTTTCTGGTTTTCACACAGAAAGGAAATGAACAAAGCAGGGAGGAAGCATCAAGGCAAGAGGAGTTGGAGGGGTGTGTGTGAAGAAGAGTAGCACAAATTCAATGCAGTGCAGTCAGATGCTGCAAAAAGCTTCCGATGCCCTGCATAGAATGGTTTGCAGAATTGAGGCCATGCTAATTAGCAATGAGTGCAATTCAGCACTGGTGGAGCCCACCTGGATATACAGCGGATGATGGGCTGTAGTACAAGGGTTTTCCCATTGTTAAGATTTGGAGGAGTAAAGTGTGTCTAGGGGTGTGTAGAGCAGGGAATGCCTGGATTCCATGCCCAGCTCTCCTAGTGACTTTTCCCAGGTCACTTAACCATTTACTGCCTGATATTTGGAGGCCTGATGTGAGGTTTCAGTAATATCTGCAAAGCTTTTAGAAGTCGACGCCAGCTGAAAGGTGGCAGGGCTAATAGCGTGGGATGTGCCCAAGGGCTGGAATCAGACAGCCAGGCTGTGTGTGTGTGAGAGAGGCTATGGGGAGGGGGAACCGTGTGCTGGAAAAAAAGTTATATAGCAGGCTCCAGGGGCAGCTATCTCATAAGCATCGTTCTCTTGGGCTGGACCAAGGGGTATTTTGTATTGAATGACTATCCCTTTGGAATTAGCGGAGTATTAACCACCCATCATGAGTTGGGTTTATTTTTATATTGCACGTTAGCTTGAAATAAAATTCTAATCCCTATAAGGAGTCTCAGATTTCACAGGGAACTAAGAAAATCAGCCAAATCATAGAATCATAGAACATCAGGGTTCTACACCTTGTTTTGTCATCTGCCACCACTGAGAACAGTCTAGATCCATCCTCTTTGGAACCCCCTTTCAGGTAGTTGAAAGCAGCTATCAAATCCCCCCTCATTCTTCTCTTCTGCAGACTAAACAATCCCAGTTCCCTCAGCCTCTCCTCGTAAATCATAAATCCCTGTGACCATCAGCAGTTTTGCCTAGGTCAAAGCTTGACATAACCCACTCTCTGTGAGGATAGCTGCTCTGGCATCACCAAGGGGGTGCCTGAATGCGTAACTGGGGGAAGATATTCCTGATGGTAAGGAAACCTCTTCTGCGATCCAGCACTGAGGAGGCAAATATCACGAATGGCCCGCACTGTCCTAAGCGAAAGGGAATGTTCTCTCTTTAAGATATTAACAATGAGGCTTCCAGGCCAGGAAGGACAGCTTTCCCAGGCTAGCAGACATCAAAGGCGTGACCAGAGCTGTGTGAAATCTCCCTGGAAAGCTTGCCCTAAGAATCCCATGGTGTGAGCTGCCAGCTGGTGTAATTTCACACACCCCTCCAGTTTCATTGTATTTGTGCTTTGAATTAAATGCCTATTTTTGCTTGCAACCCCCCCCCCCCCAAGCCCCGATTTTACCCCCTCTAGGCTGGTATAAGCCTGGAGAACACACCACAGAGGTCAATGGAATTACTATAGGACAGAACTGGTGTAAGCGAGAGGCAATTCAGGCTCCGATTTGTCTCATTTTTCAGAGGACATAAAAAAGGCTCAAAACTGAGCCTATATCTACTCAACTGTGGACTTGGTGTTTCACAGAAATGGCCCATTTTAACGGAAATGGGGCCCTTGAATAAATGACATGTTTCAGCCACATTTTCCATGCTCATTTACGCAGGAGGCCTTGAGCCTCCATTTGTTTTGCATCAAATTTCAGCTGGAATCGGAATGGACAATCAAGAATAGTTATTCTACCCAAACTATCTGCACAGGCAGAACTGGGAGGCATTTGAAAAGATGTCCCAGTGGGACGAAAGCCAAGGATTATTCCTGTTGGTAGAAATGGGGTTGTCGGATGACAACTAAGAATTTAATTAACGAGCGAGTGGGCACAGAAGGAGAGAGTTCTCTGCCTCGAACAGCTGGCAGTCGAAATGGAGATGAGCCATATGAAGGGCAAATGAAAAAGGTGTCCACGGACATTATTTTTTCCCTTCCTGTTGCATGTATATGGGCACTGTTTGCTTTACATTTGTAGCAGGAAGCCGGGCAGGACAGGGAAAGGCCTCCTTTTTAATGGGCATTTCATTTTGTTTTTAACCATTTCTGTTCCAGCATTGCCATCCCAAGCAGTCACATATTACGAGTCAGGTCCCCAAAATGATATGATGGGTTTAAAAACAAAGGCCTGGGAGAGAGGGCCTAGCAGCAGCAGAAGACCCGTTGCTTAGTCAGTGGGGATCCTGGCCACAACACACTGACATGGGCTCTGGCAGTGCTGCAGCCAGACTAGGGTCGGCTGCCCCCAGGCTACTTCCTAACTCCCCCTCTAGAGGTACCTGGGTCTGGGTGTTGTCCTCTGGGGGATCCAGCACCATAGGTTCCTCTGGGTAGTGGGCGAGCGGCAGGCCCGGCAACTCCTCCGGGTAGCGAGTGCAGGGCGGGTCCGGCAACTCCTCCGGGTAGCGCGCGCAGGGCGGGTCCGGCAACTCCTCCGGGTAGCGAGCGCAGGGCGGGTCCGACAACTCCTCCGGGTAGTAAGTGTAGGGCGGGTCCGGCAACTCCTCCGGGTAGCGAGCGCAGGGCGGGCCCGGCCAGTCCTGGCAGCCGCCTTGGGCCGCAGAGTTTTCCCAGTCACGAGCTAGGCTGGAGACGTCTGGTCTCTCCGGCGGCTGGGGCCTTATACTGAGCTCTGGGGTCGAGCCTTTATACTTCCGGGTTGCCGCCTGACCCTCTGAGGGGTGGGCTCAGAGCTCCCTAGCTCCGCCCACTCCGGCCTCCAGACGGGCTCGTCCCTCTCCAGGGTGGCGGGGAGCCACACCGCCTCACTACAGGGAGGAATGGCTGCTGTAAAGCTTTAAGTTTCAATGTTTAGATGCCCACAGTGGACAAATCTAGGGGAAACAACAGCCTTCCCATTTACTAACTTTATATCTGTAATTGTTCTCATTTTCTCCCTAATATCTTTCAACCATGTGTGTAATAAATATTCGGGAGCTGAGCTGATGTAAATCCACATTGCTGTTTTGAAATCAATTTACACCAGCTGAGGATCTGGGCACATTACTCTAAGGGATTCTGTGGTTTGATCTGTTGGTCCAAATTAACACTCCGGCCTTTATCTGCTGAGAGATATTCTGTTAAAATTACCCCTAGCATTAGCTAATTCTAAACCATTTCCTTCAATGGAGCAGCCCCCATTTACCAGGGTTGAGTTTGGCCTGCAGTGTGTATTACCAAAGCTGCCTGCTATTGTTGTTGCTATTTAACTTTGCTATCGTGGGAGCATGCAATCAGGAGCAGAGCCCCATTGAGCTAGGCACCGTATGGATACACAGTAAGGGCATGTTGAAGTGGCATAGATGTTTCCTGCGTCGATGGAGGTAATCCCCAAGTGCTGGTAGAATTTGAAGGAAGAATTCTTCCGTAGACCTAGCTGTGTCTACACCAGGGGCTAGGTCCGCTTCATTTTTAACACTCCAATCGACGTAGCTGGAGTGATCTATATTTTAAGTGTAGACCAGGGTTAAGTCACGGTCCTTACCCCCAAAGGACTCAGTCTGCTCTTAGTTACATGCAGACAGCAGATTTGGGGCAGCTGGTAACTTGGTGACACCATTACTGAGATTTTTCTTCATCCCCTGCGGAGAGGAGGGGAAATGTTATACGATGTAGAAGACCTGACCAAAAACAACTGAGTGCAAAACTCAGGGTAACGTCCAGAGTCATCAGCGGTGTCCAGAGCTGCCAGCGTTTTCAAAGCCTTTGAAGTTTGCTCCTGAATTGATGCAGGCACATATGCCAACAGAGCTCCTCAGTGGGCAGCAAAAGGTATGTTGCGGTATTGCGTATGTCCAAATAGAGCCCTCACAAAGGGCAATACAAGGCAGTATTTGACCCTTTCATATGCAGAACTATTATTATTTATTTGTATTGTGGTAGCACGTAGAGGCCTCAGCTGAGACCAGGGCCCCGTTGTGCTAGGTACTGTACAAACAGATCAACCCTGCCCAGGGCTGGCTCCAGGCACCAGGCAACCAAGCACGTGCTTGGGGCGGCACCTGGTAAGGGGCGGCCAATCTTGGGGTGGCAGGTGGCAACGCGGCGTGGCGCTTGGCGGGGGGGGGGTTCCAGCGGCGCTTGGTGGGAGTGTTTGGCGGCGCGGTGCTCCGCGGGGGGTGGGGGCTGNAGGGTGGGGGAGGTGTTCGGCAGCATGGCGGGGGGGCGGCGGTTGTTCAGCGGCGCAGCGCTCGGCAGGGGGGGTTCGGCGGCGCTTGGCGCGGGGGGGGGGTCAGCAGCGCGGCAAGGATGGGGGAGGTGTTCGGCAGCACGGTGGGGGGGCGGCGGTTGTTCGGCGGTGCTCAGCGGGGGGGGGGGGGGGGGGGGGGGCGCGGGGGGGGGGGTGTTACGGCGGGGCGGCGCTTTTTTTTGGTGCTTGGGGTGGCAAAAAAATTAGAGCCGGCCATGACCCTGCCCCAAAGAGCATACAGCCCAAATACTCATGCAAAGAGGGGGAAAGAGAAAAATACTACTGTCCCCACGGGTGGGGAACTGAGGTCCAGAGGGATGAAGTGAAATACCCAGGGCCGGCTCCAGGCACCAGCTGAGCAAGCAGGTGCTTGGGGCAGCCAAGGGGAAGGGGCGGCACGTCGGGCTCTTCGGTGGCAATTCAGCAGCGGGTCCCTCGGTCCCTCTCAGAGGGAAGGACCTGCCACCAAATTGCCGCCGAAGAAGAAAACGGCACGGTGGAGCTGCCGCTGATCGCGATCGCGGCTTTTTTTTTTTTTTTTCTCGCCGCTTGGGGCAGCAAAAACCCTGGGGCTGGCCCTGGAAATACCCAAGATCACACAGCACATTGGGGGCAGAAATTGAACTCAGATCTTCACTGACCAATGCCTCAACCCCAAGACCTTGCTAGCATCAGATTGTGCAAATGACTTTTTGTAACTAGGTGACAGTATCACAGTTCCAAACAGCTGTCATAACTAGTGCAGACCTATCGTGTGATCAGGAGGGTAACGGCTGTTTTTTTTAACCCCTCTGAGGCAGCCGTTTCCTGCTGTAGGAACAGCACAGTTTCAGATTCCACAAGAGATAAGCCGAACAGTTTCTAGCATCTTTATGGGCTCTGTGCAATTAACTTCCAACATATCTCTGCTATGAGACCGGAGTGTGCCTGTCTCTGCACCCATTTCATCTTGCTTAGCATCTCCTGAGGCCTCATTTGTTTCCATTCAGCATTTAGAGAAAGGTTTGTACTCACCGTCATGCATTTTGCCTGTAACACACTGTGATCTAGCACCAGCAAATCTACCAAAAGGAACCACCCTGCACTTGCCAAGTATGGCCTAGGTGTCCCACTAGGTCTTTCCCCATCTCTAAATGCCATGGTTCCTGTGCTGTGCTCCCCATGTGTCCAGAAGAACATATTCCCACAAGAGGGAGAATGCTATCTGCTGTAGCCCATCTTGAAAGCTGGAACACAGGATCTGACTGGCATAGCTGCATCTACAGTTCTCTGAATGCAGCCTGTCAGAACAACATGTAGACAGTAATCTCTTCGGGGCAGGGACTGTCTTTTTCTTCTGTGTTTGTACAGCACCTAGCACAATGGATCCCAGTCTGTGAGTGAGGATCCTAGAGGCTACCACACAATCCATGTGACTGGAGCGCCTCTTCTAACAAGATGGCTAAAACCCCAACTTGTTGCTCAGGCTAGAGATGTGGCGGAGACTGAGGCCTGGTCTATACTGTGGGGGGGATCGAGCTAAGTTATGCAACTTCAGCTACATGAGTAACATAGCTGAAGTCGACGTACTTAGACCTACTTACCGCAGTGTCAAGTCAACGGCTGACGCTCCCCCATCGACTCTGCCTGCGCCTCTCGCGACGGTGGAGTATCGGAGTCGACGGAAGAGTGCTCAGCGGTCGATTTATCGCATCTTCACTAGATGCAATAAATTGACCCCCATTGGATCGATCCCTGCCCATCGATCCAGTGGGTAATGTAGATAAGCCCTAAGAAACCCGTAGAAATGGGCACTGTCTGTATTGCATAGAGATGCTGGCTCTGCATAGACGACCCCCTGATAGCATTGTCTGATGGAGTAATAGTTGTGCACACCAGTGGTTCTCAACCAGGGGTATGTGTACTCTTGGGGTTACGCAGAGGTCTTCAGGGGACATCAATTCATCTAGATATTTGCCTTGTTTTACAACAGGCTGCATAAAAAGCACCAGTGAAGTCAGTACAAACTAAAATTTCACACAGACAATGACTTGTTTATACTGCTCTATATACTAATACACTGAAATGTAAGTTCAATATTTATATTCCAATTGATTTATTTTAGAATTATATGGTAAAAATAAGAAAGTCAGCAAGTTTTCAGTAATCGTGTGCTGTGAGATTTTTATATTCTTATGTCTGGTTTTGTAAGCAAGTAGTTTTTAGGTGAGGTGTAACGTGGGGGTATGCAAGACATATCGGACTCCTGAAAGGGGTACAGTCGTCTGGAAAGGTTGAGAGCCACTGGTGTGCACAATCCAGACTCACTCATATGTTTTCTGTGATGGATGCTGGTGGGGCTGCGAGCACTTTCAAATTAACCAGATCTAAAAACAATTTCTTCTTCTGTATTATGATGATGAAGTAGAGGCCACAATTCTTCAGCCATCTGAACCAGGTATGTATACCCGTCACATCTGCCAGACCATCACAGGACATATTGCATGTCAACCACTGACAGAAATTTAGTAAAAGAAGAAGGGGAGGAATGGGGTCCAGGGACTCCCACTAAGCACTTGCAGAGAATCGATACCAGGGGTTCTCCCAACAAATTTTTTGGTGGCCTCAGAGTGCAGCCACCAACTCTTGCTGGTGGCCGCACTGACTCCTTTTCCTAAAATTATTTAATTTTTCCTAAAGTTAATAAAGTAATATGCACATAGATACATCCAAATCATTGTAATTTATTTATGTAAGGTTTGGGATTTTTTGCAGACTCAATAATAAAAAGTATGCACAGTTACCTCTATTCCTTACTGGACCTAACAGAATAGAAACACAAATAATGTGCTTTGCACGTTCTTGTTTTTTTTATTATTGTTTCTTTTGCTTTTTTGGTAAAAGTGGTTGTCTATATAGCAATTCTGAAGTAAATTTAAAAATGCTTTGACATAATAGAAGTCCAAATAATAATGAAAAACATATCAGGGTGGCTTGTCTCTGGGGAGGGGAGGGGAGCAGAGGGGGAGGAGAGGGGAGGCAGGGTTGCGGCTGGCCCGGGGATCCTCCAAGCAGGTTGGGGGCTCATGGCTTCTGGACGAGGAGGGGGTGCTCCGGGCTTTGGCCAGCCCCATCGGGATTTCTCTGGGCAGGTGTGGGGGACAGGTCTCGGGGCTTCAGCCAGCCTGGGGATTCTCTGGCACGGGGGTGGGGGCACTCAGGGCTTCTCTGGTGGGGAGCTTGTGTCTTCAGGCACAGGGTATCTCAGGGCTCCAGGTGCCGGGAGTGGAGGGGAGCGTGGGCAGAAGGGGTGGAGTCAGAGGCTAGCCTCCCCAAAGTGGGGCTTCACCCACTGCCCATTAATGATCTGGAGGATGGCGTGGATTTCACCCTCAGCAAGTTCGCAGATGACGCGAAACTGGGAGGAGTGGTAGATACACTGGAAGGTAGGGATAGGATACAGAGGGACCTAGACAAATTAGAGGATTGGGCCAAAAGAAATCTGATGAGGTTCAACAAGGACAAGTGCAGAGTCCTACACTTAGGACTTTCACACATACAGAATGGGAAGAGACTGTCTAGGAAGGAGTACGGCAGAAAGGGATCTAGGGGTTATAGTGGACCACAAGCTAAATATGAATCAACAGTGTGATGCTGTTGCAAAAAAAGCAAACATGATTCTGGGATGCATTAACAGGTGTGTTGTGAGCAAGACACGAGAAGTCATTCTTCCGCTCTACTCTGCTCTGGTTAGGCCTCAGCTGGAGTATTGTGTCCAGTTCTGGGCACCGCATTTCAAGAAAGATGTGGAGAAATTGGAAAGGGTCCAGAGAAGAGCAACAAGAATGATTAAAGGTCTTGAGAACATGACCTATGAAGGAAGGCTGAAAGAATTGGGTTTGTTTAGTTTGGAAAAGAGAAGACTGAGAGGGGACATGATAGCAGTTTTCAGGTATCTAAAAGGGTGTCATAAGGAGGAGGGAGAAAACTTGTTCACCTTAGCCTCTAAGGATAGAACAAGAAGCAATGGGCTTAAACTGCAGCAAGGGAGGTTTAGGTTGGACATTAGGAAAAAGTTCCTAACTGTCAGGGTGGTTGTGGAATCTCCCTGAATAACTCAACACTAGAATAAATTGCCTAGGGAGGTTGTGGAATCTCCATCTCTGGAGATATTTAAGAGTAGGTTAGATAAATGTCTATCAGGGATGGTCTAGACAGTATTTGGTCCTGCCATGAGGGCAGGGGACTGGACTCGATGACCTCTCGAGGTCTCTTCCAGTCCTAGAATCTATGAATCTATAAGAATCCCATGCACTGCTACAGACTAGGGACCGAATGGCTAGGCAGCAGTTCTGCAGAAAAGGACCTAGGGGTTACAGTGGACGAGAAGCTGGATATGAGTCGACAGTGTGCCCTTGTTGCCAAGAAGGCTAATGGCATTTTGGGCTGTATAAGTAGGAGCATTGCCAGCAGATTGAGGGACGTGATCATTCCCCTCTATTCGACATTGGTGAGGCCTCATCTGGAGTACTGTGTCCAGTTTTGGGCCCTACACTACAACTAGGATGTGGAAAAATTGGAAAGAGTCCAGCGGAGGGCAACAAAAATGATTAAGGGGCTGGAGCACATGACTTATGAGGAGAGGCTGAGGGAACTGGGATTGTTTAGTCCACAGAAGAGAAGAATGAGGGGGTATTTGATAGCTGCTTTCAACTACCTGAAAGGGGGTTCCAAAGAGGATGGATCTAGATTGTTGTCAGGGGCAGCAGATGACAGAACAAGAAGTAATGGTCTCAAGTTGCAGTGGGGGAGGTCTAGGTTGGATATTAGAAAACACTATTTCACTAGAAGGGTGGTGAAGCACTGGAAAGGGTTACCTAGGGAGGTGGTGGAATCTCCTTCCTTGGAGGTTTTTAAGGTCAGACTTGCCAAAGTCCTGGCTGGGATGATTTAGTTGGGGATTGTTCCTGCTTTGAGTGGGGGATTGGACTAGATGACCTCCTGAGGTCCCTTCCAACCCTGATATTCTATGTGCTCCTCACCCCCCTCGTCTCCCCGCCGCTTGCCTCCTCACTTCCCCATCCGCCCGCTGCTCACCGCCTCACCCACCCCACTCGCCTCTCGCCTCCTCACTCCCCCACATTTGAGAAATGGTGAAATAGACTGTGATGCTGTAATAATCCCATGGCCACTGAAATTTAATTCCTGGCAAGTATTCCATACTCCACAGCCTCATGAACTTGACTGTCCTTGGTGGGGATGTAACTCAGGACCTTTTGTTCCGGTAACACAAGTGAGCTAAAGGGGAATTTCAGTTGGCTGTAGTGGTGTTAGATCTTAGATCCAGGGGCTGCAGCCCCCGGATTGCAACATGTTCATATGTTACATCCAGTGGAAGGCAGTGGTGAGGTATACATTCTAGCCACAACAGTTTATTATCCCCACCTGATGCCAGCAGATTATCTGAGTTCACAGGCACAGAGGAAGGTGTAACCATTACCTTATACCTTTATATACTGGAAAAAATCATTTGTATACTACTAGACTAATGACTTCATTCTGCACCTTACTAAGATTGGGCTGCCCTCATGGCTGAGCTTTTGGGCTGGAGTTAGTGTGGTGGAGGAGGTGTGCACTGTTGAATGGAAAGCAGGAAATGATTGCAGATTAAGACTCAGTACAGAGGCTTAGCATTGAAGAAGGGAGTGGGTGCCTAGAGCAAACAGTCACAAAAGTCTGACTCCCAAAAGTGCTGATTCGTATCAGTGGTTGAGAAGTCCTGACATAGGCAGGGCTGGTGCAAGGAAGTTTCGCGCCCTAGGTGAAACTTCCACCTTGCGCGCCCCCCCCCCCCCCCCCTGCGCCCCCCCCCCCCCCCCCCCCCCCCCCTGAGGTGCCCCCCCCGGGGAGCCGTGTGGCAGCTCCCCACCCCAGCTCACCTCTGCTCCGCCTCCTCCCCGAGCACGCCGCCCCCGCTTTAATTCTCCTCCCCTCCCAGGCTTGCGGTGCCAAACAGCTGATTGGCGCTGCAAGCCTGAGAGGCGGGAGAAGTGGAGCGGCGACCGCGCGCTCAGGGAGGGGGTGTAGGAACACTGTAAAAAAAAAATTGGGGGCACCGCTTTTTGGCACCCCCAAATCTTGGTGCCCTAGGCAACCGCCTAGTTTGCCTAAATGGTAGCACCGGCCCTGGACAGAGGCCATCAAGATGTGAGAGCCACTCAGCTGCTAAATCTCCCAATTCCCTGCTCTTAATGCAACTAAAATCACTGAGGTCAACAAGGGCTGCACCCACTTTTGCCAAGGCTGAATGTAGTCTGTGCAATGTAGACGCAATAAAGCCAATAGAGCTGCATGTCTCCCAATGGACCGTCACTCCCCCACTCACTCCAATGGAATATCCTTAGCTGCTTCTTTTTGAAGTCCGTATGAATAAGGACTCGAGCTAAACCAATGTTCATTTGTGTTCTGACAGGGCAGATGGAATCTGTTGCTCCACTCAGGACCATTGCATCACCCTGACATTTGTTATAGTGCATTGCCTCATTTCTTCCTTATTCCCTTACCAGAAATGAATATTTAAAAATAGCATTTCAAGGATGTATTCATAAATAGGTAGAGTGGTATGAATATTTTAAGCACACCATTTGTAACAGATAGTTGCTCTTTCACGGAACTTCACTATAAATATACGGGCATCAGTATATTCATGGGGTTTTGCAATGATCTTCATTCCCACTTGACTTTGTCTTTTTTTTGTTTTTGTTTCGTTGTCTTTCTTAAATAAACCATTGGCAGTTACCATGGAAACACAGCTTTCTCTTTCTATATCCCCCTCCCCATTTCTTTTTAGTAGGCTTGTAGAGGAAATCTATTCATATTTCCCTTTTGTTGCTCTGCCCCTCTTCCCTCTCACTCGGCAGGAGCAGAGGTGGTCTAGTGGCTATAGCAACACGAATCACATGCTACAGACCCAACAGTCATCCACGGGGATCAAGCCTGTGACCTTCAACACCAAAATGGCAAGCCCACCACTTGAACTAACAAAGAACTCCTTCAGCATGGAGACAAGGGTAGGCTGCATACTCAGCGGGACCCGCTCCTAGAAGGAAACATGAAAACACACACACGCTACTGGGATCAACCACTAAAGGGAGACATGCTCACACAGACTCTCTCTCTAAATTCAGTTCACCAAATAATGGACCCAACAGCCCTTGTCATTAGGAAGGAGATAGTACTACTGTCATCAGGCCACTCATCCACATATGGCTACAACCTTTCTATCTGGACTTCAAACATTCATCTCTTTTTATGATAACCTGAAGAGGAAAAATGAGCTGTGCCCTCTTTTTGCTGATGTATGATGGATAAAGAAGGCCATACAATTTTTTCTACTTTTTATAGAATCACAGAAGATTAGGGTTGGAAGAGACCTTAGGAGGTCATCTAGTCCAACCCCCTGCTCAAAGCAGGCTGAACACCAACTAAATCATCCTAGCCTGGGCTTTGTCAAGCCAGGCCTTAAAAACCTCTAAGGATGGAGATTCCACCATCTCACTAGGTAACCCATTCCAGTGCTTCACCACCCTCCTAGTGAAATAGCATTTCCTAATATCCAATCTAGACCTCCCCCACTGCAACTTGAGACCATTGCTTTTTGTTCTGTCATCTGCTACCACTGAGAACAGCCGAGCTCCATCCTCTTTGGAACCCCTCTTCAGGTAGTTGAAGGCTGCTATCAAATCTCCCCTCATTCTTCTCTTCTGCAGACTAAATAAGCCCAGTTACCTCAGCGTTTCCTCATAAGTCATGTGCCCCAGCCCCTAATCATTTTCGTTGCCCTCTGATGGACTCTCTCCAATTTGTCCGCATCCTTTCTGTAGTGGGGGGTCCAAATCTGGATGCAATACTCCAGGTGTGGCCTCACCAGTGCTGAATAAAGGGGAATAATCACTTCCCTCAATCTGCTGGCAATGCTCCTACTTATACAGCCCAATATGCCATTAGCCTTCTTGGCAACAAGGGCACACTGTTGACTTGGGTAGAAAAGGTTCAATTTATTAAGTGTACATAGTCACCATTTTGGACTGTTAAAAGAACAACCTGTCCTCCATCTTGGCATCCCTTCTCCTTCAACTTTTGGCACTCTTTTCGAGTTTGGCGCCAAAGCAAGGAAAAGGTGGGAAAGGTAGTGGCTTGTGGCAGTAAAATCTGCCTAGCAACAGAGAACACATATAAGGGACTGTCACCCTTTGAGGGGCACTCTGTGTCTCTGGATGCTGTGGAAGCAGGTCATTCCAGTGAGGCATAGACGCCCTCCCACAGTGTACCAGTCCTGCTATTAGCTAGACCCCTGAGGGGTTAGGACTTGAGGTGAACCAGTAACGTCTACCAAGGTTCCCTTAACTCACTTCCACTCACGTGTTCCATCATCACATGAGCTAGCGTTCACATTCAGCACGCAGGACGACAAGATCAAGAATAGGAGACAGAACACACCATACTGAAGATCTACTTACCTGTCACCGAAGTTCCTGAGGTCCAGTTCCTGTTGTGTTTCTGTTCCTGGCACCTATCCTGAGATCCTGGTTCCCATCTGTGTTCCTGTTCCTGTTCTCCTGTCTTGTGTCTGCAAGATACGGTATAGTCCTTCTTGTTTAGTCCTGGGTACCCCATTGGGTATAGGGTTTGGGGTTCTGGGATTCACCCCCCATTTACATCATTTGGGTTAACAACTGAGCTGTTGTTGTGTTATCTTAGTTTTCAGGGAGTCCTAGCCTGTTATTGTTACCCTTAATAAATACCACTTGACTGTTTGTAACTTCAATCTGCCTTTGTCTTAACTACACAATTACTGATGATAGATGCGGAGGAGGTAGAACACTGCGGATAGCCCAACTTCTGTAAAGTAAAAACTAGTTCCAACTATCTCGCACTAACAGACTCATATCCAACTTCTCGTCCACTGTAATCCCCAGGCCCTTTTCTGCAGAACTGCCGCTCAGCCAGTCGATTCCCAGCCTGTAGTAGTGCATGGGATTCTTCCGTCCTAAGACTCTTTGAGAGTCTTTAAGAGATATTAGCAATGTCAAGTCTTATTTTCCCTAAGGTGCATTAGAGACTTTAGACATGTGGATTGTGATTTTTCTTGGTCCTTAACTGAAGAGGCAGGTTTTGGAATTTTAAACATGAGTGTTTTTCTCCCAACAGTTTTTCAAACATCTGAGTTAAGTAGATGTTAACAAAAACCAGTGAGTTTTAAACAGTTTTACATGGTTTCTCCACTGTCATAAACCACCAGTTCTCCACTTAGCTATAGAGTATTTCAAGAAATATATAGTGGATGAGACTTAAATTTCTGAATGTAAAAAGCAAGCAGAAAAAAAAATCCTCAAAAGACACAACCTTTTGGGACTTCTTTATATATTATAAAGTGGCCCAGAAAATCCTAAACCCAATTTTTTTCTTTGTCTGTCACCTTCAAAGCTTGGATTAAGGTTGGAACTGTGATGCATTACATGCAATATTCACAAAGGGGTTAATATGTCTAAAGCTATTGCTTCAACATGTGGCTAGCAAAAGTGTCCTGTCCCCAGTGTATGAACATTTATTCTGATCATGTAATGTCTGCAATTCAATTTCCTGCTGGGACGCTTCAGTGGGTGGAGTTTCTGCTGAACCAGACAGAACCAGAATTATCTCCCTCTCCAGCTTGCTTCTGCATGTCCAATCAAGTTCAGTTGGAATTAACATCAATTGGTATTTTTCTAATTCACCTCTTGATTCTTAAACACCAGCGAGATGGGAAGTTCATTGTGGTCTAACAGACAGGCTAAATGACTGAGAGTCAGGAGACCTGCATTCTAAACCTGGCTCTGCCACTCACCTGCCTTGGGACTTTGGGCAAGTCACTTTTTTTTCTGCTGTTCCACCCACTCCCGCCAGATGTTTTGGGAAGAAGGATGGTCCAGTGGTTAGCCTGGACTTAATTCCCTGCTCCACTGGAGTTGTTCTGAGTGACCCTGGTCAAGTCATTTAGGCCCAGACCCCAAAGGATCCCAATGAAATCAATGGGGCCTAAACAACTTTGAGGATCAAGGTCTTAGTCTCTCCGTATGATGGAATAATAGCACTTCCCTGCTTCACAGGAGTGTTGTGTGGATAAATACATTAAAATTTGAGGTGCTCAGATACCAGGATAATGGGGGCCAGATAAATACCTAAGATAGAGAGGTGAGAGAGAACAGGCCTGCAGCCCATGAATTCTTTGGTCCTAATCCTTGTTCAAGCAGTGAGTCATGGCGGGACTTTGGTCAAGTCGCTGGAACCTCTCGGCCTCAGTTTCCCCAGCTGTAAAATGAGCAGGCTTGGCAGGATTAGCTTTCTATTGGTAAGTGGCAGTAAACGTCACTTTCAACAGACCCACAAAACGTATTTCCCTTGATGACCATCGAAATGTACAAAGAGGCAAAAGTAAGAAAAATCCTGCTTGAGAACTTAGAGGTTGATTTAAGGATATTTACTGTGTATATTTTGACATCATGTTGACAATTTGTGTTTTAATGGTTATACGCTTTAACTTTTTGATTCACAACATCTACTGTCATTAAATAATTATTGTCTGACTTCCCCCACCTTAATTTCCTCCAACTATGAAAATTTACATCAATAAAAACTGGAAAAAATGGTTAAAAATAAGCATCAAAATATAAAAACTGAATTCTGCCCAGCCTAAAGATGAGTTATCCACCCTCCCACCCCAGTGTTGTTGTGAGGATTAGTTAACATTTGTAAAGGGCTTTGAGGATGAAAAACATTATAAGAGCCAAATTCTGCCCAGTTATGAGGGTTTGTAGAATTAGCCCTGAATGTGCTTGTTTGTGTTTACATTTACCCACTTTCAAAGTGGGTTAAACTAAACAGGAACAAGAAACTCTGACTCCAGAACTAGTGTCCACACATGGAGTGAATCAGGGATAGTTAATTAGGGATAACTCCATGTGTAGACAACCCCTGAATGTGTAGTGCCTGTTGTTCTCATAGAAAATCTGATCAGCAGCATGAGTCAGATCGCCAGCTAATGTAAATCAGTGTAGCTCCACTAACTTAGGGCTTGGCTACACTTGCAGATGTAGAGCGCTGGGAGTTAAACCAGCCTTCGGAGACTGCAGCAGGGAAAACGCTGCCATGTGTTTACACTGCCAGCTACAAGCGCAGTGGCATGACCACATTAGCAGTTCTTGCAACGCCACAAAGAGCAGTGCATTGTGGTAGCTATCCCAGTGTGCAAGTGGCTGCAGCATGCTTTTCAAGTGTGGGGGGGGAATGGAGTGTGACAGGGAGTGTGTTGTGTGTATGTGGGGGGAGAGACAGTGTGTTTTGGGGGACAGAGAGTGTGTCAGCATGCTGTCTTGTAAGTTCAGACAGCAGAAGACCCCCCTTCTCCCCGCCTTCTCTCTCACACGCACTCACAGCAGGAGCATTCCACAGTAATGGTTTGCTTTGTCCCGGAGCAGATAAGCATGCCGGCTGTCAGAAACGAACCTTTGAAAGGGGATATCCGTACGCCTGCAGCTGAGTTCAAAACAATGACCAGAGTGGTCACTTGACTTCAGGGGATTATGGGACGTTTCCGGAGGCCAATCACAGCGCAGTAATGCAACGCATCGTCCACACTGACACCCAGGCGTTTCAGCCAGGGCACAGCAAGCTTTATGCTTCTCGTGGAAGTGGATTATCAGGAGCGCTCCAGCTTCAGAGTCCAGGCGCTCTAAGTGCCTTGCCAGTGTGGACACCTCAGGAGTTAGGGCGCCCGGGGCTGATTTAATGCCCTCTAACTTGCAAGTGTAGCCAAGCCCTTAAATAGCACAATGCTAGTTTACACCATTTGAGGACAGGGCTGCCCAGAGGGGGGGGGCAAGTGGGGCAATTGGCCCCGGGCCCCAGAGGGGCCCCCACAAGAATATAGTATTCTATAGTATTGCAACTTTTTTTTATGAAAGGGGCCCCCGAAATTGCTTTGCCCCAGGCCCCCTGAATCCTCTGGGCAGCCCTGTTCAAGGATCTACTGACTCCCTGTCTACCAACTCCTAATTATCTGCAATCACTGAGCATATTAGACACCTAACTCAGGTGCTTTTGAAAATCCCACCCCATTGATTTTCAGTGGGGCTGGTGCTCTCAACTCACTTTGGTATTTTTGAAAATCCCGCCCAGTATTAACAATAAGAACAATAACATTGAAAATGCTGTTAAGGCTGAAGCATAGGACTGAACACTTCAGAGCCACAAAAGATTCTCTACAATTCCTTAGACCTCCCACCATCATTCTTTCTTTCTTTCTCCTCAGTAGCCTTGCATTTGTCAAAGTCAGGGCGATTGAAGAGCAGCCCAAGGCACTCCCTTTAACCCTTTACACATAGAAACATAGAATATCAGGGTTGGAAGGGACCTCAGGAGGTCATCTAGTCCACCCCCCTGCTCAAAGCAGGACCAATCCCCAACTAAATCATCCCAGCCAGGGCTTTGTCAAGCCGGGCCTTAAAAACCTCCAAGGAAGGAGACTCCACCACATCCCTAGGTAACGCATTCCAGTGCTTCACCACCCTCCTAGTGAAAAAGTTTTTCCTAATATCCAACCTAAAACTCCTCCACTGCAACTTGAGACCATTACTCCTTGTTCTGTCATCTGCCACCACTGAGAACAGTCTAGATCCATCCTCTTTGGGACCCCCTTTCAGGTAGTTGAAAGCAGCTATTAAATACCCCCTCATTCTTCTCTTCTGCAAACTAATCCCAGTTCCCTCAGCCTCTCCTCATAAGTGATGTGCTCCAGCCCCCTAATCATTTTTGTTGCCCTCTGCTGGACTCTTTCCAATTTTTCCACATCCTAGTTGTAGTGTGGGGCCCAAAACTGGACACAGTACTCCAGATGAGGCCTCACCAATGCCGAATAGAGGGGAATGATCATGTCCCTCGATCTGCTGGTAATGCTCCTACTTATACAGCCCAAAATGCCGTTAGCCTTCTTGGCAACAAGGGCACACTGTCGACTCATATCCAGCTTCTCGTCCACTGTAACCCCTAGGTCCTTTCATGCAGAACTGCTGCCTAGCCACTCAGTCCCTAGTCTGTAGCACTACATGGGATTCTTTCGTCCTAAGTGTAGGACTCTGCACTTGTCCTTGTTGAACCTCATCAGATTTCTTTTGGCCCAATCCTCTAATTTGTCTAGGTCCTTCTGTATCCTATCCATGGCCTCTAGTGGATATACCACTCCTCCCAGTTTAGTGTAATCTGCAAATTTGCTGAGGGTGCAATCCACGCCATCATCCAGATCATTAATGAAGATATTGAACAAAACCAGCCCCAGGACCGACCCTTGGGGCACTCTGCTTGATACCAGCTGCCAACTAGCCTTTTTCCAGTCATCTGGGACCTCCCCCGATCGCCATGAGTTTTAAAAGATAATGGCCAATGGCTTTGCAATCATATCTGCCAACTCCTTTAGCACCCTCAGATGCAGTGCATCCGGCCCCATGAACTTGTGCTCGTCCAGCTTTCCTAAATAGTCCTGAACCACTTCTTTCTCCACAGAGGGCTGGTCACCTTGTCCCCATACTGTGATGCCCAGTGCAGTAGTCTGGGAGGTGACCTTGTTCATGAAGACAGAGGCAAAAAGTACATTAGCTTTTTCCACATCCTCTGTCACTAGGTTGCCTCCCCCATTTAGTAAGGGGCCCACACTTTCCCTGACCTTCTTCTTGTTGCTAACATACCTATAGAAACCCTTCTTGTTACTCTTAACATCCCTTGCTAGCTGCAACTCCAAGTGTGATTTGGCCTTCCTGATTTCACTCCTGCATGCTTGAGCAATATTTTTATACTCCTCCTTAGTCATCTGTCCAAATTTCCATTTCTTGTAAGCTTCCTTTTTGAGTTTAAGTTCACCAAAGATTTCACTGTTAAGCCAAGCTGGTCACCTGTTATATTTGCTATTCTTTCTACACATCGGGATGGTTTGTTCCTGCGCCCTCAATAAGGATTCTTTAAAATACAGCCAGCTCTCCTGGACTCCTTTCTCCCTCATGTTATTCTCCCAGAGGATCCTGCCCATCAGTTCCCTGAGGGAGTCAAAGTCTGCTTTTCTGAAGTCCAGGGTCCATATTCTGCTGCTCTCCTTTCTTCCTTGCACATCCTACAACCACAGGGTCTGTTTACACTACAACTACAGCCATGTTGGTGGACCCAGATACAATATGGCCCTTTCCTGACCTGGTTAAGTCACCATTCCACACTGTGGTACATGCAGGAATTTAACCATGTTCCCAGACAATACTAAAGCCTTGGACTGGCCCGTTTACATGGCAAAATGGGATTGAACTTTAACTGGGTTAGAGGACTGCTGCAATGGAACCAGGTCATCTGATGCAGCTGTGTGGAGTCAGACCTTTATACAGTACTTCTCTCCCAGGGCCACATGCACGTATAACTTTCCAGGTCTGGATGCAGTCTCTGTTCAGGGCTCCCAGTTCCTGATGGCCTGAATTTGCCCCTGGGTACCAATTCTTGGGTAATAAGTGAAGCATACAACCATGGTTTTGATGTGTGTGGGAAGAAGAAAAGTGGTACCACACGGGAGTGAATTTCAGTTTCATTTGTGTGCAGAATGCAGTCCAATTAGCCAGTCTTTAAGTGAATTCCAGACAGTGATCCTATATATCCTTCAACTCTTTAAAAGCAGAGGCTGCAGTTTTTACCTTTTGTGAGAAGGAAAGACTAATAAAGAAAAAATCGGAATCTGAGTTTTTGGATGGTCTTATTTCCTCTCCAGCTGACCCAGAAAGAAAGAGCATCCGCAAGTCACTCACAGTGTTACAGATGCTATTGAAGACTTTTCTGCAAGTTCAAGAAATCCAACGTCTCCATGAGATCAAGTGGGTTTATTGCTGGGTGGACCTCTGTGCTGGGAAAGACAACTAAAAACAATCATCTACTTTTTGTAATTCTGGAGGAATCAAGTCAACTGTGCAATTGTTATCCTCTACCCATTAGTGTCCATTTCAGGAGTTGCACAACCTAAACTGATACCTGCTCATTTATATCAATAGACTTTTTGATACTGTTCAGATTGCAGGTGAGGCAATGTAGGAAAAGATGCTACAATAACTGGTGCTTCATCAGTGGTGTTGCTTATTAACCAGGACACTGATGTGAAACCAAATGGTGAAACCTCAGTCACTGATGTGAAGCCTGTAGTGCAAGACTGAAGTCTCTAGCTGGTTGTGAGAAGGACATTAGTGGTGTTGACCAGCTCTGTATGGTGTTTAGCAGTTTAGATCTAAAGGAGTCTTTTTTGTTTCAGTTTTCATGGGGTTCTAACTTCTTACCCCCTGAGGCTCATTTTGAGTTTCTGAGTTTGAACAACCCTCAAATCTAAAGTGAAACCCTGCTGAAACCACCAATTTTTCCCTGATTACAACTTCAAGACTATGAGAAATTGCCAAGTTTTATCTAGTTTCCACCTGCAACCATAAATTGTAGTCTCCTTATCTCTTTGACCCCACAATTGAACAAAACATAACTGCAGGATCACTTGGAACTCAGAGAAGGTTCTCTAAAGGTTCACAAACCTCAACGAATTAGGCTTAAGTTTGGGATTTGTAGATAAACCTACTGCCTGGTCACAAAAACGTCACCTGACTCTAAGGATAACCTAAAGGAAAGTATTAAAAGCGGAGTGTCTGTCTTGGGTCTCTAATAGTATATAGAGCTCAGGAGAGAATCTGGTCTGTAACAGGAAGGTGAGAAGGAGGTATCAGTGCTGGGACAGTGACACTAAAGGATATTAGGAAGCAATCTCTGTTCTTTCCAGTCCTGGAGAAGTGGCTTTTGTAGCAACTTTTTGTGAGTTAACAGTAGAAATGCATCACCACTTTTCTGCAGAAGCAGTGAGAGGTATTGTCAGCTGAGACACAAAATAGGATAATTATTTCCATTGATTCAGGTCATCCTAGGTGAAAGATCTTGAATTTTGCTGAAATGAAAATCATTATGGCAGAGCAGGGAAGGATACAAAAAAAAAAAAAAAAGGAAAGATTAGGGACCAGAAATTGTGACAAAGCAGGTGTATGAGAATCATTTCAAGAGTGTAAACCCTTCCCTCTAAACTTAGCTACTGCAGAAAGAGCCTCTTCTTCCGTGTATAGATTTGAACTAGCACAGTGCTGAACACTGTAGTCCCAATCCACTGAAGGATTTAGGCATGTGCTTATCTTTAAGAATGTGAGTAGTCCCATTGACTAGCGGGATAGAGCCCTATAAGGTTAGTAATTTCAGCATGGTTACAATGATCCCAAATTGCTTTTCAGTGCATTATGCTGAAAAGGACATTACATGATGCTGAAATGCAAAGAGATTGTCAATATTTGTGCTGAATAATCCCTCCAAATCCAGGAAATTACAGTTAGCGTAGATCCCATTTGATCCTCTTAAGGCAGTGACCCAAATGTGGAAACATTTCTCTAAACTAATGTGGGTTTTCTAAACTAGATAGAAGTCTGGCAGGTCTAGAGTGGCTATGGGATATGGACCCAGATTTAGGGTGACCAGATGTCCTGTTTTTAAAGGGACAGTGCCATATTTAAGCTCTCCTGAAGGTTCCCGACTTTTTCTTAAAAACATACACATTGTCCCATGTTTTCTGCCTCCCCCACATCAGTACTGGGGGTCCTGCTGCTGGCCAGATCCCTGTTCCCCAGCTGCCCTCCTACCAGCAGAGAGTGCTGGGGGGGGGGGGGAGGAAGTCCAGTGGCTGACGATGGGAGTGGGTGTGCAAGGCTGGTGGTGGGGCAAAGATGTGGAGCGTGGGGCTGGCTGCTCTCCTCGCTGGTCTGTCAGCGCAGCCCCCCACTGCGTTCCAGCTCTCAGCCAGCAGGGCTCCGCTCCCCCACCCCATTTCTGGCTGGCACTAGCTGCGTGCTGCGATAGCTCATGAGTGCAGGCAGGTGCCAGGTGGTGGCTGGTTACGTGTCGCCTCTGCTGCCCATCCATCGGCCCTTTATGTCCTCCCCCTCTCACTGACCTCTCCCTGCTTTGCTTGTTCGCCCTGCCGCCCCCCAACCCTGTTGCTCCTCCATATCCGCCCCCCCATCCCCGGCGTGGCGCATCCCGCTCCTAGCGCTGTGCAGAGAAGTCGGATTGCTCAGTTCACCAACAGCCTGGCCAGCAGGCTCCTTCCTTCCCCCACTGCCTCTGGCTGAGCTGGCACCCCAGGAAAGCTCAAGACCCTCCAGCCTGGGACGCTGGCCAGGAGGAGCCAAGCCCTGCATGTGCCATAGCCCCGCACAGCGCTGGCACGGGGAAGCCTCTCCGCCCCTCAGCTAAACTCTGAAGTGGTGGGCGGGGGGGAAGCGATTTCCAGCCTTTTCACATCCTGAACCTGCAGGCTCCACAGCAGCCCCTGGGGCAGGGGCTCAGCACACTCTTCATACCCCACACCCCTGCCCTGAGTCCTGGCAGTGAGTGCGGGGCTCTCTGTCCCCTAGGCACCCTCCCTTGCAGAGCCACCCCTCTGGCCGAGTTCGCAAAAGCCCCTGCAGTCAGGTTCCCTGGGCCCTGGTGCACAATGCAGCCTTAGGGCATAACCCCTTCCTGCCCGCGCTGTAGCCGGGGGAACAGGAGGCGGCTGGGTTACATTGGTGGCCAGCAGCAGCCTGGAGGTGTTAGCTGCCTTTCGACACTGTGCGGGCAGGAAGGGGTTCCTGCTTCCAGCCACACAGGAGGGAGGAGCGGGGGGGCAGGGGGGAAGCAAGGGGCAGAGAGAATAGGGTGACTAGATGTCCCAATTTTATAGGGACAGTCACGATATTTGGGACTTTATCTTATATAGGCTCCTCTTACCCCCCACCCCCGTCCCGGTTTTTCACACTTGCTGTCTGGTCATTCTAGGAGAGAAGAAGAGATGAGCTCTGCAAAGACATGGGCCAGGTCATCTGTCTCCTCCTCCCCTGTGGCTGGAAGCAGTTCCCATCCCTTCCCCGCTGAAAGTCTGCTGCTGGCCACATTAGTTCATTAATGCTTTCAGAAGTTAAAAGTATTCTCAGGAATTTCTGTTTTCGAAGACAAAGTTTCAGTGTCTTTCACCAAAGAAGAAAGATGGTCTTGAGATTAAAGCATATCTCTAGGACTCCTGAGAACTAGTTGAATCTGTTTACATTAGCTAATAGAAAAAAACTTTCTAACTATAAGGTTAGTTAAGTACAAGACTAGACATTCAAGGGAGGTTGTGGAATCCCTGTCATTGGAGGTTTTTCAGAACAAACATCTGTCAGGGATGGTCTAGGTATACTTGGTCCTGCCTTAGCGTGGGGGGCTAGACTAGATGAGCTCTTGAGGTCCCTTACAACCCTACTTTTCTATGAGTCTATTCATAGATTTACTACAGATTTGCTGTGTGACTTTAGGCAAGGTGCTTAATCTATCTCTGTGCCTCATTTCATCTCTGTAAAAAGGAGACCATCATACTTCTTTAATGTCTGTGAGGCACTCAGATGCTATAGTGATGAGTGCCATAAAAAAACCTATCAATCAAAAATAAATTAAGAGAGGCAGCTCATGCTGAAGACAGGTGCTCTGTTCTCATTCCTTCAACTTTATGATATTTATATAGCACCCTAGATATACATGGTGATTTATAATAATAAAGTAACATATTGACAGCCCAAGACAAGACCCCTGCCCTGAACAGCTAAGCATTTGCAGCTTTTAAATCACTCACGTCTCCAAGGTAGTGACCACTGAGGTAACGTCATTCCATCTAGAGTTTATCTGGTTTTGCTACTGCGAGTTGCACCATATTAAATTTATTATTTATATTGCATAGGAAATTCTCGTCTTCTCTTGAGTTCAGCAACAGCATTTGGCTTTCTACCCACCTCAGCACTCAATTCCACAAATTGGCTATGCACTATGTGAAGAAATATTTCCATATGCTTGTCCCAAATTAATCTGCTGTTAACTTCAAGTAACTCATTATTGTAGAATTATGGGGATGGTATAAGCAGGAAAGGATGTTTCTGTTTTTATGCCATCCTTTCGAATCTTAAACACATCACTCAAGTGACTCTTCTTCATATTTTAATTCTTTTCCTTCCCATGCTAATTGATCCTAGGTTTTGGAATCTCTAACAGTATGCAAGTACCTCTAATCATCTTTGTTGTACTTCTCTGAACCTTTCATCTCAGTTTAAAGTGAGTTGACCACTGTACTCCAGAGGAAAGATAGATTATTGATTGATGTCAGGTCATTATAACATTGGACAAATCCTCAACTACCTCGGACTTCACATCTGTCAACAGGTTGCCAGCATGGAACCTGCTAACAAGGCTAGAACTCAAATCTTTCTGAAGTCAGTGGGCTTTGGATGAGGCCTTTTCCACTTGAGCTAAGTTAGAGTAACCTTCAGGTGCTTTTTGTAAAGAGCCCATGACACACAGTAGGACAGTCCAAATCCCCTCCAGTAGAGGGTAGTGGTGCACATACACCTTACTTAGTTCCTTTCAATATTATTTTTCTGCACCTTTGATCAATGCTCCTTAGTATGGTGGTTGCTTTTTTAACTGCTGTTTCACATTGGGCAAGTAACTTGGTGGAGACTCTTGAGCCATCTTCCTCAATGGAGCCTGCAAGTTCCAAGCTCTTAGTGTATTTGTAGAGATATCTGCCTGTTTTGGGAAATATGTGCGTGACATTACGCTGTACAAGTTACATTTCATTTTCCAACGTGCTATGCCGTTTAACTCCATCTGGGATTTCTCACAGTTTCACTAGCTTCTTCCTCCAGAGTCATTGAATTAGCAGGTTAGGATGTGAGTTAACCATTGTCCTATACTGCAGAGAATCAAGACTACTAATTGTCTGTGTCAATAGCCCTATAGTGCTAACAGCTAAAGGAAATGCTCCTTGAACTTGGTGGGGAGGGGAGCATAGGTGACACTTGTATAAAAATCGTTAATGTCGGCAACAGCTAGAGTGACCAGATAGCAGATGTGAAAAATTGGGACGGGGGTGGGGGGTAATAGGTGCCTATATAAGAAAAAGCCCCAAATATCGGGACTGTCCCTATACAATCGGAGCAGCTGGTCATCCTAGCAACAGCAGAACTAGCCATCTTGCAGTTATACTAGCCCACCTGCCCCACACTCCTTCTTTGCCCCCTCCTCGCCTCTTACCCCCTCCTCATCTCCTTCTCTTACCCCACCCCCTTCCTTCCCCTCTTGCCTCTCCCCATCTCCTCTTACCCCCAACCCCTCTTCTCCTCCCCCTTTCTCCCTATGGCCCCTCCCCCTTTCCCCTGGCCCCTCCCCTTCCCCCTCCTATCTCTTACCCCTCCCCCTGGCCCCTCCCCTTTCCCCTCCTATCTCTTACCCCTCCCCCTGGCCCCTCCCCTTTGTCCCCTCTAACTTCCCCAGTCGCCTCCCCCCCTTCTTCTCCCCCTCAGTCCCCTTAGAGCATCACAGCCCTTCTGACACCTCCCATTGGCTCTGCCGGCACACACGTGACACCATTTGTAAAAGGGCGGGGGCAAGCCCTTGACCAAGCGCCTCCGAGCGGCAGGGAAGGGGGCGGGGCGGGGCGATGAGCGTGCCTGCGTGCGTGCGAGCGAGCGCGCCGAGGGGCGCGCGACGGAGCAGTGGAGGGGTGGTGTCTCGTGCGCGGGTGCGCGCCGGCCCCGGGGGAGCTCAGAGCCAGCGCGTGCGGCGCGCGACGGCCGGCGGCGGGAGTGCACGAGCGGCTGCTACTGCTGCGCCCTTGCCGAGGGGGAGGGGTCAGTGCGCGGCAGGCAGGTGAGTGTGCGGGACGAGGCGCGGCGGGGGCAGCCCGGGGCGGGGCGGTGCCAGCTCCAGCCCCAGCTGAAAAAAGGGGAGGGGGGGGGGGGGGGGAGACCATGACTTCCCCCGGCTCGGGAGGACCCCGTGTGTGGGGCACGCTGGGAGTTTGGGGGGGGGCATCTCCCTTGCCCTGGGGCTGAGCCCGCCCCCGTGCGTGCGGGTCGCTGAGCGCCCAGGGTGGAGGGCGCTGGGGATGAGTCTGCCCCCTCCCACACACTCCCCGCTTCCGGGCTGCCCTGGAGGGTGGCATGCACAGGATGCTCTGGAGTGGGGCACTCTGGAGCTGGGTGCAGCTCCTGCAGATGGGGATGCCCCCCGTATATGATGTCCTGGAGCTGGCCGAATGCTCCTTCTTCTTAGTGCATCCTTAGGTGGTAGAGATTGTGCCTTACAGTCTGGAGGAGGGTGCTGACGGGGTTAAGTCCCCTGGGTAGGATGTGCCAATATTTGGTTGGGAGAAGAGCATCGTGCACTTGGAGAAAGTCAGTGGGGGTACAGCCATACAAACTATGATGCCTAGCGACACTTTCAACAAACAAAGCATAGAAATAAATGGTCCGTGTTCAGAATGGGGAGAGGTAAATCACAGAGCAGTCCAGGGATCTGTACTGGGACTACTGCTCTTCAGCGTATTCATAGATGATCTGGAAAAAGGAGTAAACAGGGAGGTGGCAAAGTTTGCAGACAATATGAAATTACTCAAGATAGTTAAGTCCAAAGCTGACTGCAAAGAGTTACAAAAGGATCTCACAAAACTGGGCAACAAAATGGCAGATTAAATTCAGTGCTGATAAGTGCGAATTAATGCACATTGGAAAACTATACATACAAAATGATGGGGTCTAAATTAGCTGTTACCACTCAAGAAAAAGATCTTGAAGTCATCATAGGTAGTTCTCTAAACACATCAACTCAATGCACAGTGGTAGGCAAAAAAAGCTAACAGAACATTAGGAACCATTAGGAAAGAGAGAGATAAAAAGACAAGTATCAGAGGGGTAGCCGAGTTAGTCTGAATCTGTAAAAAGTAACTGAGGGTCCTGTGGCACCTTTAAGACTAACAGAAGTATTGGGAGCATAAGCTTTCATGGGTAAGAACCTCACTTCTTCAGATGCAAGTAATGGAAATCTTCAGAGGCAGGTATAAATCAGTATAGAGATAACGAGGTTAGTTCAATCAGGGAGGGTGAGGTGCTCTGCTAGCAGTTGAGGTGTGAACACCAAGGGAGGAGAAACTGCTTCTGTAGTTGGATAGCCATTCACAGTCTTTGTTTAATCCTGATCTGATGGTGTCAAATTTGCAAATGAACTGGAGCTCAGCAGTTTCTCTTTGGAGTCTGGTCCTGAAGTTTTTTTTGCTGTAAGATGGTTACCTTTACATCTGCTATTGTGTGGCCAGGGAGGTTGAAGTGTTCTACAGGTTTTTGTATATTACCATTCCTGATATCTGACTTGTGTCCATTTATCCTCTTGCGTAGTGACTGTCCAGTTTGGCCAATGTACATAGCAGAAGGGCATTGCTGGCATATGATGGCATATATAACATTGGAGGACGTGCAGGTGAATGAGCCGGTGATGTTGTAGCTGATCTGGTTAGGTCCTGTGATGGTGTTGCTGGTGTAGATATGTGGGCAGAGTTGGCATCGAGGTTTGTTGCATGGGTTGGTTCCTGAGTTAGAGTTGTTATGGTGCGGTGCATGGTTGCTGGTGAGAATATGCTTAAGGTTGGCAGGTTGTCTGTGGGCGAGGACTGGTCTGCCTCCCAAGGTCTGTGAAAGTGAGGGATCATTGTCCAGGATGGGTTGTAGATCACTGATGATGCATTGGAGAGGTTTAAGCTGAGGACTGTAGGTGATGGCCAGTGGAGTTCTGTTGGTTTCTTTTTTGGGCCTGTCTTGTAGCAGGAGGCTTCTGGGTACATGTCTGGCTCTGTTGATTTGTTTCTTTATTTCCTTGTGTGGGTATCGTAGTTGTGAGAATGCTTGGTGAAGATCTTGTAGGTGTTGGTCTCTGTCTGAGGGGTTGGAGCAGATGCGATTGTACCTCAGTGCTTGGCTGTAGACGATGGATCGTGTGGTGTGACCGGGGTGGAAGCTGGAGGCATGAAGGTAGGCGTAGCGGTCGGTGGGTTTTCGGTATAGGGTGGTGTTAATGTGGCCATCGCTTATTTGTACAGTGGTGTCTGGTGTCTAGATAAAAAGACAGAAAATATCATCATGCCGCTATATATATCCATGCTATGCCCACACCTTGAACGCTCTGCAGTTCTGGTCGCTCCATCTCAAAAAAGAATGGGAAAACGTTCAGAGAAGGGCAACAAAAATTATTAGGGGTGTGGAACAGCTTCCATATGAGGAGAGATTAAAAAGGTTGGGACCATGTTTCTTAAAAAAGAGACGACTAAGGGGGGATATTGAGGTCTGTAAAATCACGAATGGACTGGAGAAAGTGACTAAGGAATGTTATTTACCTGTTCAGGTAACACAAGAACCAGCGATCCCCTGACGAAATTAATAGGCAGCAGGTTTAAAACAAACAAAAGGAAGTAATTCTTCATACAACGCACAGTCAACCTGTAGAAGTTGTTGCTAGGGGATGTTGTGAAGGCTAAAAGTATAACTGAGTTTAAAAAAAAGAATAAGATAAGTTCAGGGAGGAAAGGCCCATCAATGGCTATTAGCCAAGATGGTCAAGGATGCAATTCCGTGCTCTGGATTGTCCCTAAGCCTCTAATTGCCAGATGCTGGGACTGGACAACAGCGGATGGATTACTCAATAATTGCCCTGTTCTGTTCATTCCCTTTGAAACATCTGACATTGGCCACTGTTGGAAGATAGGATACTGGGCTAGATGGTCTGACCTAATATGTCTGTTCTCATGTTCTTATGTGTGTATATGTGGTGGTATACATTTGTTGCAATGTGCATGAGGACTCTGAGATCTGAAGCAGCGGAAGTAATAGGTGCTGCATGGCAAAAGTGGTAGTGGCCACACAGAACAGGCATGGTTCTAGATACTTGAGTATATTTGATTGCCTTTTTCCTTGCCATGTGTTTCAGCTTTAAGTAAATAAAAACTAGGTTGGTGAAAGTCCCCAGCATCTCTCAGTTGCCACCCAATTAAAATTATGAAAATGTGTGTTTAAATGGTTAGACTCATAATAGTTCTTTGGCCAGGTATACACTTCAAACTTACATTGGTATAGCTACATCGCTGAGGGGTGGGAAAAATCCAGGAGAGCTTCTGCTGTCAACATAGCTACTGCCTCTCGCAGAGATGGATTAACTACACCAGCGGGAGAAGCTCTCCTGTCGGTAAAAGTGCTTCGCTGTATGTGTAAACAAGCTTTCAGTTTCCCTCTCAGGCTATGTATTTAACTCAAATTATTGCAGACTATTTGTATTGGATGATCTGAATCTGGAAAATGGCAGAGGGCTATGGTCTAGTCCAGGGGTCGGCAACCTTTCAGAAGCGGTGTGCCGAGTCGTCATTTATTCACTCTAATGTAAGGTTTTGCATGCCAGTAATACATTTTAACGTTTTTAGAAGGTCTCTTTCTAGAAGTTTATAATATATAACTAAACTACTGTTGTATGTAAAGTAAATAAGGTTTTTAAAATGTTTAAGAAGCATCATTTAAAATTAAATTAAAATACAGAGCCCCCCGGACGGGTGGCCAGGACCCGGGCAGTGAGTGTGCCACTGAAAATCAGCTCATGTGCCGCCTTTGGCACGCGTGCCATAGGTTGCCTACCCCAGGTCTAGTCAGTGGATGGGTTCTGGGCTGAAATCAGGAGTCCTGAGTTCTGTTCTCAGTGCTTTGGGGGCAGTGACTGTGTCTTGCGGAATGTGCATGCACACGTGTAGTGTCTTGCACAATAGGGCTCATGGGGCAGTGATCTCATTTGAGCCCTCTAGGCCAGGGGTGGCCAACCTGAGCCTGAGAAGGAGACAGAATTTACCGATGTACATTGCCGAAGAGCCACAGTAATATGTCAGCAGCTCCCCTGCTCCCAGTGTCTTCCACCCACCGGCAGCCCCGATCAGCACCTTAACCTCCTTCCCCGCACCTCCTGATCAGCTGTTTCGTGGTGTGCAGGAGGCTGGAGGGGGGAGGGGAGGAGCGAGGACACGGCAGGCTCAGGGGAGGAGGCAGAAAGGGGTGGAGTAGGGGGCAGGACCTGTGGCAGAGCCAGGGGTTGAGCAGTGAGCAACCCCGGCACATTGGAAAGTTGGTGCCTGTAGCTCCAGCCCTGGAGTCCCTGTACAAGGAGCCGCATATTAACTTCTGAAGGGCCGCATGGGGCTCTGGAGCCACAGGTTGGCCACCCCCGCTCTAGGCATTAGTGTGATATTGTTAATAAAAAACAACCCCTTCTTCATGTGACCGTCATTTTGGGGCTTAGATTAAAAAATACCAATATTCAGCCAGACAGACCCTTTTGAGACACTAGCTCTGGATGCTGGTGTCTTATTCCAAAATGTGTGTGGTGTACATCTTATACAACCAGTATTACTAATCCCAGCAATTAGTCTAAATCTTGGGTTTTATGTTACTGCCAGCTTCTAACGAATTCAATTATAACTTTATCTGCCCACTCAGAGGAACTGAGATTTAAGCCGAATGAATGGATTTTTTTTGTGTGCGCATCCTTCTTGGTAAACTTGTTCAGCAAGAATACGAGCCTTAGGCTCTGTCCACACTACGGATGTTTGCCAGCACAGCTGTGACGGTGAGGGGTGTGAGCCTATCCCTGACTGACATAGCTGTGCCAGCAGAAGCCCTAATTGTAGTGGCTAGTATAGCCCTATAGGGATGCACGTGGAGTTACTGATGGCCATGGAAAGAAACAAACCACAAGTCAATGGAAGTTGATACCTTGTGTATCTAACCAACTCGTTTCATAAGATCCCCTACTTTGCACCAGACTGGATTTAAAGGCACCCTGATTTGTGTCATGTTTGTGCTATATTCTACAACAGTTGGAATTAAACTCAGAACTGGGAGATTTTACGGATTTGGGACTCTAGCTCGTGTTTCACAAATGCTTAATACAGGTGTATTTGCCTGTTCTCCACTTTAGCAATTCTTGGCAGCACCTAGCAGTACATCAAAATTGTCATTGTGTTCCAGTGTTAAGCAATGGAGAGGAATGTGGTAATTCACTCTCTTCTGAGCTACTGTTTGAGGCGGTCTGCTGGCAATTCAGGAAGGCAGGGCTGCATCAAGCTAAATTTGGTAGGTTTGCTTCTCAACCATAAGGATTAGAAGTGTCATTAGAAATAAAATTTTAAATTCTGGAGCACAACTGCAGGCTAATAGGTGCTTAATCACTTGGCTTCAAACATAGGTGTCTTTCCCTAGCTTTACTCTGTGCCTGCAAAGTTAAAACTTTATTTGTTTTCACATGCTTATTATTTTGTGAAATTCTCAGTTGGGACCAACTGAAATTTCTTATTCTTGGTCTCAGCATAGAAGAGAGAGGGATATATATAATAATTTTTTTTTTGAAAGTTAGAGGGAAAGTCCCGTTAGATATTTTACTAGCAACAGTGTGTGGGTGAAACACAGCATTTCAAGACCCTTTACTCATCAGTAACTGAAACAGGTGATCAAAAAAAACCTCCAGAGTAGCACTTGTTGAGGAGTTGGCCCTTGGTAGCATTGGAGGGGGAAATTTAAACACTCGTAAAGAGAGATGATTGAAAAATCACTTGTGGGCCTGGGCACCTGGCATCTTTGAACAATTCCCAATGAAGGTCTACCTCCTTTGCTTCCAAGGATGCAGGATCTCTGGGGTGACTGCTGCTGCTGCTAGCGTAGCTTGCGGGAAGGAGTGTGTAAATGTTTCATTAGAACGCACACAGCACAGTCATCCCAATGATGCAAGTGTTGATCCTTGTACAAAGCCACACCATTTTAAAGTGATTTAGTTAAACTGGTGCAACCTCTGTGTGGACATTCAAGAATGTAAACCTTGTTTATATTGACTTAGTTTAAAGGGGTCCCTTACCAAAATTCAGATCGAGTATCCACACAGAATGGAGCTGGATGTATGTGTGTGACTTAAAAAAATACTTTTAGTTAAACCGGTCCAACTTTGTGTGTAGACAGGAACTGAAGTCTGCTTTGTTCGGTTGCTGCTGCCCTCCTCCACTGCTTTCCCAGGTGTGCTGCTGCTGTTCTGTTAACCCAGTCTTGCAAAACAAAAAAATAAAAAAAGGCTCCAGCTAAATCAGCTCAACAGCAAAGCTGTGAACTCGTCCCACTGCCACCCTGTTCATGTTTGTGAGGTGTGATCTTCAGAGCCTTGTTGTGACTGTTTAAATGCTAGCATACGTGAGTGGATTCTCTTTCTCACAGGGCTTGTCTTCACTATTATTCTTTGTATTACCCTAGAGTCTGGGACCCCATTGAGCTAGGCACTGAACAAATGTAGAACAAGAAGACCGTCCCTTCCCCAAAGAGATTACAATCTAACGGCTAGTCTACACTGGCAGTGCTAAAGCGCTGCCTCGTGTGGTCGCGGTGCAGCGCCGGGAGAGAGCTCTCCCAGCTCTCTAAAAACACCCACCTCCACAAGAGGTGTAGCTCCCAGCGCTGGTGCCCTGTCTACACTGGTGCTCTACAGCGCTGAAACTTGCTGCGCTCAGAGGGGTGTTTTTTTCACACCCCTGAGCGAGAAAGCTGCAGCGCTGTAAATTGCTAGTGTAGACAAACCCTAAGTATAAGTAGGGCCCTACCAAATTCACAGCCATGAAAAATGTATCATGGACTGTGAAATCAGACCCTCCTCCCCCGTGAAATCTAGGGTATGTGTGGGAGGGGCAGGGCTAGGGGTGCCCCTGCTGGGGGCACCTACTGTGCCTGGGTTCCAAAAGTTGAGGAACTTGAGTTATAATTTGAGAACAGCCCCTAACTCAGTGGTGCCCAAATTTTTCGTGTCCTCTCCACCAGTAATGGAATCGATCCATGCTCCTCCTCCATTACCGCACAGCCTAGGCTTCCTCCACAGCAGAGCTGGGGCTGAAGGCGGAACTGGGGATGGGGGGAGAGGCTAGAGGCGGAGCTGGCCTGGGGCCGAAGAGGGAATGAGGGCAGAGCTGGGCAGAGGGTGGAGTGGAGCTGTGGCTGGGGGGCAGAGCAGGGCTTGGGGGCGCTCCCTCCCTGTCCCCTGTGGGACATACCACACGCCCCCCCCCCCAACGTTCCTCTGTGTCTCCGTCGGGGAACACCTCACAGTTTGGGGACCACTGCCCTGACTCAAGTCCTGTCCGCACTCAAAGTGGACTGATCTATTCACTGGGTGAGAGAGAATTCCTAGAGCAGCTCAACTTACTGCATTACAAAGAACCCTGGTGTATGCCCCCAGAAATCTTAGTGCCACGCATGAGTGAGTGCAGAGAAGTGTGGACATAGCAACTTGAAAGCTTTTTCACAATGTGGCTGCTCTCACTCAGGTTAGGATTAAATTTAAATGTAGATAACTCACGTGAACTCTGTGAAGATGTACCCTCAAATAAAAGAAGGCCATTAGGGGTCAGATTCAGTGCTAAGTGAAGCCAAAGGAAAGGCCTCCATTTACTTCAGTGGGAGGTGGTTTGGGTCCCAAGTGTAGAATACCTATCTGCACACAGAGTTACGGTTATATATTTAAATACAAGTCATGCAACGGGAGACAGCTCTTAGAAACGAGACTAAGCCATGTTACTCTCCTGAAGACAATGCAAAAAAAAAAAAAGAAAAGAAAGAAATCTTTACCATCTAACCAGTCACGTTTAGGGCAGTGTATACACAGCTCCCGGCAACTTCAGTTACATGTGCATATTTCTTCTTTTTATTCTAGGCAATGCCACCTATTGGTGATGCCCCATGTTACCTTCTGCTATAGAAAAAATAAGCTGCCATGGGATAAAAGGGAAGGTCCTTTCATGGATTGAGAACTGGTTAAAAGACAGGGAACAAAGGGTAGGAATAAATGGTAAATTCTCAGAATGGAGAGGGGTAACTAGTGGTGTTCCCCAAGGGACAGTCCTCGGACCGATCCTATTCAACTTGTTCATAAATGATCTGGAGAAAGGGATAAACAGTGAGGTGGCAAAGTTTGCAGATGATACTAAACTGCTCAAGATAGTTAAGTCCAAAGCAGACTGTGAAGAACTTCAAAAAGATCTCACAAAACTAAGTGACTGGGCAACAAAATGGCAAATGAAATTTAATGTGGATAAATGTAAAGTAATGCACATTGGAAAAAATAACCCCAACTATACATACAATATGATGGGGGCTAATTTAGCTACAACAAGTCAGGAAAAAGATCTTGGAGTCCTCGTGGATAGTTCTCTGAAAATGTCCACGCAGTGTGCAGAGGCGGTCAAAAAAGCAAACAGGATGTTAGGAATCATTAAAAAGGGGATAGAGAATAAGACTGAGAATATATTATTGCCCTTATATAAATCGATGGTACGCCCTCATCTCAAATACTGCATACAGATGTGGTGGTCTCATCTCAAAAAAGATATACTGGCACTAGAAAAGGTTCAGAAAAGGGCAACTAAAATGATTAGGGGTTTGGAACGGGTCCCATATGAGGAGAGATTAAAGAGGCTAGGACTCTTCAGCTTGGAAAAGAGGAGACTAAGGGGGGATATGATAGAGGTATATAAAATCATGAGTGATGTGGAGAAAGTGGATAAGGAAAAGTTATTTACTTATTCCCATAATACAAGAACTAGGGGTCATCAAATGAAATTAATAGGCAGCAGGTTTAAAACAAATACAAGGAAGTTCTTCTTCACGCAGTGCGCAGTCAACTTGTGGAACTCCTTACCTGAGAAGGTTGTGAAGGCTAGGACTAGAACAGAGTTTAAAAGAGAACTGGATAAATTCATGGTGGTTAAGTCCATTAATGGCTATTAGCCAGGACGGGTAAGGAATGGTGTCCCTAGCCTCTGTCTGTCAGAGGATGGAGATTGATGGCAGGAGAGAGATCACTTGATCATTGCCTGTTAGGTTCACTCCCTCTGGGGCACCTGGCATTGGCCACTGTCGGTAGACAGGATACTGGGCTAGATGGACCAAAGGTCTGACCCGGTACGGCCTTTCTTATGTTCTTATGTAGAATTAATTACACCTGAGAGGAAGCATGAGTAAATGCAGATCTAGGAACCAGCTGGTGCTTTGAGAAAAGGTAACAGCCCTCTGATTAATCAGCCATCCACTGAGAAGATAATTGGGCCCATACCTGAGCAAGGACTGCTAAAGAAGGTTCTCCCCGCTTCACCCCAGCAAACTCAATAAATTCAATTTAATTACTTAGTGAGATTTTGTTACTTCCACAACGTTTAAAAATGTCCCTGGCACATGGCTGTTAATTAGGTAATGTAACAGCTCCCAAGAAACACTCATTGTTTAAGTAATTCTTATACAGCGTAAGCAAAAAATTCTTTATTGTTGTATGTTCTAGTAGTTAAAAATTTCTAGGTTGCTTCCAGCAGAAAAGAAATCAATAATAGCAGTAATGAAGTTTGACTACAGAGCTCATTATAAGTTAATACGTTTAAAAAAAAAATTGAGTGCAGGGGAACCATGGTTAAAAATTGGGCTTTAAGTCAGATGCCTCTTGTTTAACCATGTTCTAACACCTTAAGGTTGTGTGTTCTTAAGTCAAATCTGAGTGAAAGCAAGGCAATTTCGTAATTACCAGATCGTGTTAGACTATGAAGACCCTAGGGTTTACCTTGGACTTGCTAACTTGTGTGAAAACTGCAAACTGCTTTGTCTTCACTAGAGTTTAGAATGCACCTCTCTTTTTAAGGATTTGCCTACATCAACAATTAGACTACAGCAACCCCGGGCTAGCCTGCAGCTGTCTAATTCTCCCTGTGCACCTTGCTGACATGCATTAACAGCCTGTTGAATGCTTTGCTCTGATCCTCTTTTTGGAAGGGGACTAGCTCACAGTGCATTAACGAACTGTTAACACGCATTAGCAGGGTACATGCAGTTACACCACAGCAAGCTAGTGTAGGGTAAATTCACACCCCAGCTTACTGTAGTCTGTGGTTCCTGTAGACAAGCCCTATGCTTTCTGTTGTCAGTTTCTTTCCCAACCAGCTCTGTGGAGGACAAAGTGGGTGGCATTTCTTTTTTTTTTTTTTCCTTCCCCTTCCTTTTGCTGCTGCTTCCTCTATGCTCTGTTCCGCTCCCCTTGTTGAATTCTCCTTCTTACCTCTTTCCCTAAAAATAGCTGCAACAGCAGCAGTTTGCAAACCTCAGGGGGAGAGGGCCAGTGAGCTCTTACTGTCCTCAGAAAGACAGTGGTGATCTTAACTAGCTGAAGGATCTGAGTAGTGTCAGAGCACATTGTCCTTCCTTGCCCTGTGAACATGCTCATCTTCTGCCCCACACTGGAACACGGAACCCTGCTGCACTCAGTTCTAGAGTCTGGCAGAGTCTAAAGCTGTTATTCCCCTGGAACTGCTGGGACAAGGAAGATGAAGTGCTGAGTAGGGCTGGAACAATAGGCCCTTGGTCAGAAAAATGAGGAGGCTGGCTAAACGGAAATTAAACGGAACAATCAACAGTGAAATGCCTGCAAACTGCATGGAGATTATTTAAAAACACTATAATAGAGGCTAGACTAAATGTACACTCCGAATAAAAAAAATAAAAACAAGGATTAAAAAAAAAAAAAAAAAAAAGCCACCATGGCTAAATAGCAGAGTAAAAGAGGCAATTAGAGGCAAAAAGGCATGTTTTAAAAATTGGAAGTCAAATCCTCCTGAGAAGAATAGAAAGGAACATAAACTCTGGCAAGTCAAGTGTAATAAGGCATGTGAAAAAAAGAATCTGAAGAGCAACTAGCAAAAGACACAAAAACCAATGGCAAAAAAATTAAGTACATCAGAAGAGGAAGCCTGACAAACAATGAGTAGGGCCACTGGACGATCGAGGTGCTAAAGGAACGTTCAAGGAAGACAAGGCCATTGTGGAGAATCTAAATGAATTCTTGGCATCAGTCTTCATTACAGAGGGTGTGAGGGAGATTCCCACACCAGAGCCATTCTTATGTGACAAATCTGAAGAACTGTCCCAGAGTGAGGTGTCAATAAGAGGAGGTTTTGAAAGAAATTGATAAATTGTTAAACTGTAATAAGTCAGCAGGACCATATAGTATTCTCCCAAGAGTTCTGAAGGAACTCAAATGTGAATTTACAGAACTACTAACTGTAGTATGTAACCTGTCACTTAAATCAGCCTCTGTACCAGATGACAGGAGGATAGCTAATGTAATGTAGATTAAAAAAAAAAAAAAAGGCTCCAGAGGTGATCATGGCAATTACAGGCTGGTAAACCTAACTTTAGTATCAGGCAGATTGGTTGAAACTATAGTAAAGAACAGAATTACCAGACACATAGATGAACACAGTATATTGAGGAAGAGTCAACACAGCTTTTGCAAAGAGAAATCATACCTCACCAATCTATTAGAATTCACTGAAGGTGTCAACAATGGATATAATGTACTTGGACTTTCAGAAAGCCTTTGAGAAGATCTCACACCAAAGATGGCATAAAAAGTAGGAGACTGCTAATAAAATTTGCAGATGACACAAAGTTGGGAGTTATTACCAATATGAAGGAGGACCGGAATATCATACAAGGAGATACGGAGGACCTTGAAAACTGGAGTAATAGAAATGGGATGAAATTTAGTAGTGCAAATTGCAAGGTCATGCACTTAGAGACTATAAACAAATTTTTTTGCCATTAGCTGGGGATGTATCAGTTGGAAGCGACAGAGGAGGAGAAAAACTTGGGTGTATTGGTCAATTATAGGATGACTATGAGCTGCCAATGTGATGAGGCCATGAAAAAGGCTAATACGATCCTAGGATGCATCAGGTGAGGTATTTCCTGTAGAGATAGGGAAGTGTTATTGCCATTATACAAGGCACTGGTGAGACCTTATCTGGAACACTGTGTGCAGTTCTGGTCTCCCATGTTTAAGAAGGATGAATTCAAACTGGAACAGATGCAGAGAAGGGCTACTAGGCTGATCAGAGGAATGGAAAACCTACCTTATGAGAGGAGACTCAATGAGCTTGGCTTGTTTAGCCTAACCAAAAGAAGGTTGAGGGGAGATATGATTGCTCTCTATAAGTACATCACAGGGATAAGTACCAGGGAGGGAGAGGAGGTATTTAAGTAAAGTGCCAATGTGGACATAAGAACAAATGGATGTAAACTGGCCATCAACAAGTTTAGGCTTGAAATTAGACAAAGGTTTCTAACCATCAGAGGAGTGAAGTTCCGGAACATCTTTCAAAGTGGAGCAATGGGGGCAAAAAACCTAACTGGCTTCAAAACTGAGCTTGATAAGTTTATGGAGGGCGTGGTATGATGACATTGCCTACAATGGCACATAGCCGATCTGCGACTGCTAGTAGCAAAAATTCGGAATGGCCGGAGATGATGCACTAGATGGGGAGGGCTCTGAGTTACTACAGAGAATTCTTTCCCAGGTGTCTGGCTGGCAGGTCTTGCTGGCATGTTCAGGGTTCAGCTGATTGCCATATTTGGGGTTGGGAAGGAATCTCCCCCCCGGGTCAGATTGGCAGAGACCCTGGGGGTTTTTCGCTTTCTCTGCGGCATGGGCCACTTGCAGATTTAAACCAGAATAAATGGTGGCGTCTCTGTAATTTGAAGTCTTTAAATCATGATTTGAGGATGTCAGTAACTCAGCCAGAGGTTGGGGGTTTATTACACGAGGAGGTGGGTGAGTTTCTGTCGCCTGCAGTGTGCAGGAGGTCACGATGGTCCCTTCTGGCCTTAAAGTCTATGAGTCTGAGGTCCTCTCGTGGATCAGTTATTGCTCAAAAGATAGGAAACAAAGGGTAGGAATAAATGGGCAGCTTTCACAATGGAAAGTGGTAAATAGTTGGGTCCCCTAAGGATCTGTATTGGGACCTGTGTGGTTCAACATATCCATAGGTGATCTGGAAAAAAGGGTAAACAGTTAAGAGGCAAAGTTTGCAGATGATATAAAATTACTCAGAATAGTTAAATCCTAAAAACTGCAAAGAATTACAAAAAAAAGAACAGGAGTACTTGTGGCACCTTAGAGACTAACAAATTTATTAGAGCATAAGCTTTCGTGGACTGGATCTCACTAAGCTGGGTTAAATTAGCTGTTACCACTCAAGAAAGAGATCTTGGAGTCACTGTGGATAGTTCTCTGAAAACATCCTCTCAATATGCAGCGTCAGTCAAAAAAACCCCAAATAGAATGTTAAGAGCCATTAGGAAAGGGATAGATAAATATATAGGAAAGGGATATATAAATTCATGGTAACCACACAGCTTGAATACTGTGGGCAGATCTGGTCATCCCATGTCAAAAAAGATACCTTGGAATTGGAAAAGGTACAGAGAAGGGCAACAAAAATGATTAGGGGTAGGAACTGCTTCCATATGAGGAGTGGTTAAAAAGACTGGGCCTTTGTCTATGGCCTGGTCCCCACTAAGCCCCCACTTCGGACTAAGGTACGCAAATTCAGCTATGTTAATAAAGTAGCTGAATTCGAAGTACCTTAGTCCGAACTTACCGCGGGTCCAGATGCGGCAGGAAGGCTCCCCCGTCGATGCCGCGTACTCCTCTTGGCGAGCTGGAGTACCGGCGTCGACGGCGAGCACTTCCGGGATCGATTTATCGCGTCTTAACCAGACGCGATAAATCGATCCCAGAACATCGATTGCCTGCCGCCGGACCCTCCGGTAAGTGAAGCCGTACCCTAAGGTACAGAATTACTTCGGTATAACTACGTTGCTCAGGGATGTGAATAATCCGCACCTTTGAGTGACCATAGTTATACTGACTTCTGTGCTGGTGTAGACAGCGTTATGTCAGCGGGACGGCTTTTTAACTGAACTGACGGGAGACGCTCTCTTCCATCAGCTTAGAGCGTCCTCATTAAAGTGCTACAATGGCACAGCTGTGCCAATGCAGCATTTGAAGTGTAGAACTACCCTTGGACTGTTCAGCTTAGAAAAGAGATGACGAAGGATACGGTAGGGGTCTATAAAATCATGAATGGGGTGGAGAAAGGGACTAAGGAAGTGTCATTTACTCCTTCTCATAACACAAGAACGAGGTATCATCCAATTAAATTAATAGCCAGCAGGTTTAAAACAAACAAAATGGAGTATTTCACAGCAGGCACAGTCAGCCTGTGGAACTCATTGCCAAGAGACGTGAAGTCCAAAAAGTATAATTGCTTTCAAAAAAGAACTAGATACTTTCATGGAGGATGGGTCTATCAATGACTATTAGACAAGATGCTCAGGGATGCAACTCCATGATCTGAATGTCCCTAAACCTCTGACTGCCAGAAACTGGGATTGGACAACAGGGGATGGATCACTTGATAATTGCTCTGTTCTGTTCATTCCCTCTGAAGCATCTGACACTAGCCACTATCTCAAGATGTGATACTGGGCTAGATGGGCCATTGGTCTGACCCAGTATAGCCATCTTATGTGCTTATGTAAGGGGGGAGGGATAGCTCAGTGGTTTGAGCATTGGCCTGCTAAACCCAGGGTTGTGAGTTCAATCCTTGAGGGGGCCACTAAGGGATCTGGGGCAAAAATCAGTACTTGGTCCTGCTACTGAAGGCAGGGGGCTGGACTCAATGATCTTTCAGGGTCCCTTCCAGTTCTATGAGATAGGTATATCTCCAATGCTGCTCTTAGCATGGCTGTTGTGGGCATCTAGGAGTTACTTCTCAAGTGAATGGAGTTTTGAGTGCTTTTGCAGATTGTTTTTCAACCATTCAGTCCGGGGTGGTGGTTCTAGTCATTTCCACTTCCTGGGAATAAGCCAAGAATAGCAGTTCTTCTAAGATCTTCCATACGGTGCTATTACAGCTTTCTGCAGCTCATGCGTGTTTATAAAATGGCTCCACAATGAAAAAATGTAAAATCTTAAACACATCTGTTTGGATCCAGCCTCTACTAGACTAGATGAGAGACTAGCAGCTAACTGTGTCAAACAGGTGAGCAAACTTTTTGGCAATGAATCATTGAATCTTGAGAAAAAATCCACTTCCCTGTGGTGAGAAACTTTCAGCTGAACTTGATGGCTCTCTCCTGGGAATCTAAGAACTCACTAAAAACATGTGAATAATGTTCATCTCTAATGGCTGTGATGATAGACTTCAAAACGTGACTGGTGTGTAAACCAATGCAGTGCTTTCTGAATCTGCCAGGAGATGGCTTCAGTGCCGCTGCTGATGCTCATATCTCTGGCCAGTTTCTTCTCTGCTGCAACCTGGCAGTCTTTTCAGAGGTCAGTGCCCCTTCTGAGACTCCTGCCAGCATCTGGGTCAGTTTCGTGTTGCTGGTGTCTGGGAAATTCCAGAGCGGGGAGTGGAGCTTTTCACAAAGGATCACAATCTAAAAGAGACTTCGGGATGCAGAGAACAATGGAAGCTCTCCCATCTCCACAGCACCCTAGTGGCTCTGGAATGGGTGGCAAATACTGAGTGGTTTTTAATCCCTTCCAAGATCTAGAGAGGGGTGGCAAGAAAGGCCTCAAACTTTTCAGATACCAGTGAGCCAGAGGTTGCTAGGAGAGACAAGAGCTGCTGAACAGCATCTATATAGGAATCTCAGCACCTGCCTCAGCTGAAGGAGGGGGAGTGGAGGAATTCTGTGTTGGGTGTAATCCTGGAGAGTGTAAGTTTTGTCTGGCTGTTAATTATCTGGTTAATATACTCAAGTAATGGCATTGTGCTGTATATCACCCTGACACAGGATCAGGTCTAGACACTGCTGAAAAATAGACACTTGAAATCAAATACTAAGTCCGGTGCGTAGGCTTGGCCGGGGCAGATCTTGCTGGTGGGGCAGAATTCAGAGGGGTCTGTTTGTGTTCACACTCTGGAAGCAATTGCGTTGCTTACTGTGCTAATTAACCCTCATTGAAGTGTGTGACTAGGAGGTGTGGATGTGTACAAGGGCGGGCGTGTGTGAAGAAGGCTCAATAGATTAGGACTTGTTTACACTTGAAAATTAATGTAGATTTAGGCCTTGGCTACACTCGCAGATTCACAGCGCTGCCGCGAGCTCTCTCGCAGCGCTGCAAGTACTCCACCTCTCCGAGGGGAGTAGCTTGCAGCGCTGCAGGCGCTGATTACACTGGCGCTTTACAGCGCTACACTCGCTGTGCTTTTTGTGTTTTTTCACACCCCTGAGCGCAGCAAGTGCAGCGCTGTGAATTGCCAGTGTAGCCAAGGCCTAAGGTAGGGTGTGAATTTAAAGCACTGTGGCTGTTCCTGGATAACTCCATGTGTGGACTCTTATTCCAGAGCAAGTGTCCACATATGATGTTAATCGGGAACAATTCCATATGTAGACAAGCCCTTAGGGAAGTGAAGTATTTGGGAGCAATCAAGAGGACAATATGGAGAAGGAAGGCTAGAACACAATGTGGGGTTAGAGGGAAGGAAACCATGACTGTGGCATGCATGTTTCAAATTGTGAACTCCTTTTGTATTAGGACCTTCTTCATTTTTGTAATATGTGCTGAGCATGTTTAAACTTTCCGTAGGCCGCTTATTTTATTGCACTGAAGACAGTGCCTGCCCAAGAAAGTGTCTCTCAACCACTTACTCACGCCTATCAAACAACGGATTTTCTGTAAAACCATGAATGGCATGGAGAATCTGAATAGGGAGGTGTTATTTACCCCTTCACGTAGTGCAAGAACCAGGGGTCATCCAATGAAATTAATAGGCAGCAGGTTTAAGTACTTCTTCACACAACATGCTTGTTGCCAGGGGACGTTGTGAAGGCCAAAAGTGTAACTGGATTAAAAAAATAATTAGACAAATTCACAGAGGATCGATCCATTCGTGGCCATTAGCTAAGATGGTCAGGGATGCAACTCCCATGCTCTGGGGCTCCCTAAATCTCTGACCACCAGAAGTTGGAGCTGGATGAGGGGATTCCCAGGAGAGAGCCGTCCAGTTCACCTGGAAGTTTCTCACCACAGGGACTTTTAATTGCCCTGTTCTGTTCATTCCCTGTGAAGCATCTGGTGCGGGTCCCTGTCAGAAGACGGGATACTGGGCTAGGTGGATCATTGGTCTGACCCTATATGGCTGTTTCTTGTGTTCTTCCATATATGTGGTGAGCCTGACTGTGGGCGGGGCTGGGGCTTTCCAGTGGAACAGACTTTTTGAGTGGGATGCTGCTCTGAGTTGATGCGGGGGAGAGGGTCGGGAAGGTGACCATTGCTGCTTGGAAGCAGGCTATGCAGAAGGGACTCTGCCCAACCTGAAACGCTGACAAACCCCAGGCTCTCAGATTGGGTGAGAGCAGACTAAGGTGTGTCATGAGACTTTAATCTCGCAAAGATCTGTTATTCTCGAGTGCTTTCAAGACTGAAGTGACTGTGGCAAATGAGGTCTTTTCCCAAGCCTGTTTCTTGCTTCTTGCCATATTGTCCAGAAGGAGATAACCCAGAAGCCCAGAGCGCCTGCAGTTTGGGCAGAAAACTTGTCGGGGAGGGGAGGAGGGATTGGGAGGTCTGAGGCCGTTGTTTCAAGGTCTAGGGCAGCTGGAATGTGGAGTCCCATGCCACAAGGTGGGAGAGTCAGTCTGAGCCTGGGAGTGTGGCCCTGTAGACCCAGAGCTAGAAACAGAGACAGCTCAACTCAGACCCACTTGTTGTGGAAGCATGTGGGACCCAGCGGCTGGGGACTGTGCAGAGGGGCGCTGGGCCAAGGTGTTACAGAAACATTGACTGGAGTCAATGCAAAAGAAAAGAGGCCATGTTCGCCTACAGAAAAGAAGAGAGTAAAACTGGAGCAAAGCCAGCAGGGGTTTTACAGGAACAAGGGAAAATCTGTGCATGCACTTAAAGAGTGATTATCGAATAGAAAACTGATTTTAGATTATTGTTAAATACAGTGCTCAGTAAACAAGACAGTTTCTTATTCCTCTAAATTGCAGGTTTCAGGGATTTGATTGGGGGTAGTGGCAGCAAAGGAATCTCTCAACCTGACTAATAGACTTCATTCTCAAGCTAGTAGTGCTGGTAGAACTTCTGTATATCCACTTGCATACAATGGCACCATCTAACTGATCATTCAGTAGGGCAGTCTGTGTAGAGAATTACCAAGTGGCTAATCACAGTGGTGGGATTGTGAGGGTTTTTTTAAGTTTATATCTTGGGGCTTGTCTTCACTGCAGAGTTAACTCTAGTCCTGTCCACACACAAACGCTTACCTTGAGTGTTGGTGGTGCTTTTTACTCGAGTTGGCTGGCTCCTCGGGTGTAGATAGACTTGGACGCCTTAGATTTTTATCAGTAAATGTCATTTTAACCTTACGCACGCACAGACGAAAAAATATTTCCATCGGCGATAATCGAAATATATGGATAGGCAAAGTAAGAAGAATGCTGCTTGAGAATCCGTCAGAGTTTGATTTAAGGATATTTACTTTGTGTATTTTGACACATGATGCCGACTGTGTGTTTTAACTGTTATAAAGCTTTAGTTGAGAGTCTCAATGTCTACTGTCATTAAATAATTTCTGACCCCTTTCCCTTGTCTGCCCCCCCCAATTTCCCACAACTATGAAAATTGAAATAGATAAAAATAAAAAAAAGCTTAAAATAAACACAAGTATTATCTGTTGAAATGAGTAACCACCCCTCCACCTCCGAATTCTTCTAAGCGTAGCTATAGGCTACAGATCAATTTAGCACAACTCATCAGCAGTTAAGCTGCTCAGAGTGGTGATGTTGAGTGTTATTTCATAGTGTGGTCGCATTCACTCAGGCCTTGGCTACACTGACGCTGTACAGCGTTGTAACTTGCTGCGCTCAGGGGTGTGAAAACCCCCCCCCTGAGCGCAGCGAGTACAGCGCTGTAAAGCGTCAGTGTAATCAGTGCCTGCAGCGCTGCACGCTCGCTCGCAGCGCTGCAAGCTACTCCCCTCGGAGAGGTGGAGTACATTCAGCGCTGTGAGAGCTCTCTCGCAGCGTTGGCGGCGCGACTACACTCGTAGCCAAGGCCCCAAGCTAGGCTAATGTGAGAAGGGTAACTTGAGTGGATTCTGTAGTGAAGACATGACCTTACTGGTGGAGCAGTGGATGTCTTTGGCATTTCCCCGCTTTAGATGGGTTGTTTGGGTTTTACCTACTCACATTCCCCTCTTATTTCTTCTCTCTGATGGTGCTTGCCCTGCAGAACCTGGCATGGTCATCAGAATTTCGGCATCAGTTAGTATGTCACCATGAATTGAGTTCTCCACCTCTTTCCTACTCTCAGCCTTTGTTGGGTTTATAAATTAAAGAGGCTCTCAGTTTAAAAATCAAAGCCTGTTTTTTTTTTTTTTTTTTTTTTTTAAATAACCTTACCTGTTACTAATAAACTGCACACTAGCTTAAAACCAAAAGCACTTTTAAAAGAGTTGTTGCTGTGTCTGCTGTTTCTTTTGTATTTCTCTCAGCACTGGGCAGGTGTTAATAGTTGGTGTTAATTTCTCTCACGTTCTAGCCCAGTGTTACAGTATGAGTTGCAGACACTGCAAGGGAATGGTTTTCTAACTGCTGCTTCTAAAATTTTGTTTTTAATTGAAATGTTTCTGCTGATTTCTATAAAAGCACTGTAGAGATCCTAGATCTTGGGTCACAACATTAAGTGGTCCAGGTGAAGATTAAATGATGTGTTTGAAAGAGATTTGAAATAAGATGGAAAGACGGTGGATACAGTAAGGCTGTCCAGGATGACAAGAGACCCCTGTGTTAGAGCAAGGGAATACGTCAGGTCTGGGTTCTCGTCCAGCTCTAATACTTGCTGTTTGACCTTGGCCAAGTCACTTAATCATAGAATTGTAGGACTGGAAGGGACCTCGAGAGGTCTTCTAATCCAGTCCCCTGCACACACTTAAGGCAGGAATAAATATTCTCTCCAGACCATCTCTGAAAGGTGTTTCTCTAACCTGCTCTTAAAAATCTCCAATGACGGCGATTCCACAACTTCCCTAGACAATTTATTCCAGTGTTTTCCTAAGTGTCTGGCTAGTTAGTTTTTCCTAATGGCCAACCTAAACCGCCCTTTCTGCAATTTAAGCCTATTGCTTCTTGTCCTTTTCTCAGAGGCTAAAGAGAACAATTTTTCTCCCTCCTCCTTGTACCTTTTATGTACTTGAAAACTGCTATAATGTCCCCTCTCAGTCTTCTCTTCTCCAGATTAAGCAAACCCAATTTTTTAAATCTTCCCTCATAGGTCATGTTTTCTAGACCTTGAATCATTTTTGTTGCTCTTCTCTGGACTTTCTCCAATTTGTCCACATCTTTCCTGAAATGCGGTGCCCAGAACGGGATACACTACTCCAGCTGAGGCCTGACCAGCATGGTGTAGAGCGGTGGAATTACTTCTTGGGGCTTGTTTACAACACTCCTGCTAATACATCCGTGAATGTTTGCTTTTTTTCCCCTTTCCAACAACATTACACTGTTGACTCATATTTAGCTTGTGATCCACTATGACCCCCAGATCCCTTTCTGCAGTACTCCTTCCTAGGCAGTCATTTCCCATTTTGTATGTGTGCAACTGATTGTTCCTTCCTTAGTGGAGTACTTTGCATTTCTCCTTATTGAATTTCATCCTATTTACTTCAGACCATTTCTCCAGTTTGTCCACATCATTTTGAATTTTAATCCTATCCTCCAAAGCACTTGCAACCCCTCCCAGCTTGGTATCGTCCACAAACTTCATCAGTATACTCTCTATGCCATTATCTAAATCACTGATGAAGATATTGAACAGAACTGGACCCAGAACTGATCCCTGCGGGATCCCACTCAATATGGCCTTCCAGAGTGATTGCGAAACACTGATAACTACTCTCTGGGAACGATTTTCCAACCAGGTATGCACCCACCTTACAGTAGCTCCATCTAGGTTGCATTTCGCTAGTTTGTTTATGAGAAGGTCATGTGAGACAATATCAAAAGCCTTACTAAAATGAAGATATACCACGTCTACCATTTCCCCCCCCCCCCCCATCCACAAGGCTTGTTACCCTGTCAAAGAAATCACTCTCTACCTGTTCATCCACCTCTCACAGATGTCCTGAGCTTTGATCAATGACTGTAAAGGGCATTGGAATTTCGGTTAATGCCACCAAAGGTGGTAGTGGTGGTGGTATCCTGAGGTCAAGCAGGATTTGCTGGTCAAATAGTATAGGGTTTTGCTCCACTCCCATAAAAAGTGTTTGGAGTGTATATGGGTTTGGGGTGGGGGTGGGGGAAAGCAATTGGAAGAGGGATGTTGATGTAATGAATTGCTATGTGTGCAGTTCACGTAAGTGCTAATTCTCAGCTGTGTGGGATCTGCCGACAAGCTCATTGCAACTGTCTGAATTACAGACGAGATTGCTGGACCAGTTTGCTAAGAGGCCCTTGCAACTGATCAGCTGCAATATCTCCTTCCCCTCCCCTCGAATTCAAAGTCTGTGCAGGAGGCCTGGAGTTGATAGGGGGTGTCTGCAGCTGTTCAGTGTTTATAGCCAACTGTTTTCCTGGAAGGCAAGTTTTTATCTTAGAAATATTTTTACTCTTAGTCTCTTGTATCTTAACAGTTCGGATGTCAGGTTTAGTTTCCCATGACACTGGGCGATTTGAAAAGCATGGGGTGGGAGGGATCCATTTTCTGTGTAAGTCTTTGTGCTATGCTATCTCATCCAATCAATGGTAAATTTGCTGTATCTCGTCTTTTTAATGCTGCCTGATAATTTCCTCTCTACGTCACTGAAGATCACCGGGTGCTTAACTTGGGAGCTGAAAGCAGTTTTGTGAGTTGTCCTGTTGCGGGTGTGGGGAAACAGGGCAATAGCAGTTCCCATGCACAGTTCTGTGCGCTATGGTAGATTGACTCGGAGTCTTTCCAATTGAACTCGCCTGCATATTTTGCCACAAGTGTCAGGTTGGGAGTCAGACTTGATTCTTAACAGTGAGAAACCCGCATGATGTGGTCTGTTTCTCACCCCGCCCCCAGATCTAAGATACAGGTAAATCAATCTCATGCATCAGGACATGAGCTGATGCAGAGATCAGGAAGGCGATTCCCTCTCTATACATTGATATATAATCATAAAGCACTTGGCTAGCTGGTTTTATTTCCTTTCTCTGAACTATCTGGTGTTGGTCGCTACTGGAGACAGAATGTCAGACTCGATGGGTAAATGGTTTGATCTGGTGGTATGGCAAATCCTATGTTTTATCATACTCTTCTTTTTTCTGCTTCACTTTTAAGGCTCCCTGTAAACTGGAGGGCATCTATTGTCCTGGGATCATCTGATATTGCAGACTGTCGAGGCTAGATGCATTTTTCTGATCCAGCAAACTTTGGGCTCCTGGACCAGTGATCAGAAAGGAAGAGGTGGGGGGGGGGGGAAAACACCCCCATCCTGAGTTCTGACTTGGCATACAGATTTGGGTAGTATTCACAGAGCGTGTGTGTTTGTGGGGAAGCGGTTGAAGTTGAAGGGGTGATGGAGAAAGCTGGATTAGTCACAAAGAAAAGGGTTGTGATTGCAGCCTCTCCCCTCCTCAGACCTTTGGTAACTTCCTGTCCTGTTGAGAAACCCATAGGGTAGAGGAATGTAAGGAACGTGAAGAGGGGTGGGGGAATCTCCAAAAGGGAGCATCTTAAAATGTTTCTTTTGCAAAAGCTAGTAGAGATAGAAAACTCATTTGTCCTCTGAAGTGTTGTCAGATGCGAAGACATGATTCAGTCCTTACGGTGTGAAAAAGGGGATTTCTAGCCCTGCCACCTTGCCAGAATTACCCTTGTATTGAGTCGCTCCTGCCAGTGCTTTCGTAATAGAACCAGGCTTAGCGGAAGATCAGAGTGGCTGAGCCAAAATGGAAATCCTAAATAGCTGGCTGGAGGACAGGGAGGCCGCTTCGCTCTAGCAGAAATGATGCGGGGAGGGATCATTCTGCAAATGGAGTTGGATCATTTGGCATCGCTGCCACTCCCCCACATTGCGCTAGAATGACTGTTCTGACACGTCTTCATGGGCACAGCTCATGGCGTTGCACAATAGCTGCATACCGGTCCTGTTATCTGTGTACAGGAACCTACTTTGCAATTATAAGAGATCTCTCTTTTTTTTTTGTATTCCTACAGCCTGCTTGTGTGATTTCCGTGAGCTGAGCACTTGCGTTCAAAAGCCACATTCTTAGTTCATAGGATGGCCAGCCCTGTCTAGGGCTGGTAAGCAGCTGCAGAAACCTTCAGCTAACAGTCTTTTTTTTCCCTCTGTAAAGAGAGGTGTGTGTGTGTGTGTGTGTGATGAAAAAACCCAAACCAGGCGCCAGATCCTGCTTTCTACCTCACACAGCTTCACTTACTATTCAAAGTGCACCACAGACACTTCATCCTCCCAACCCCACCCAAGACACAAGTCACTCTTACTGCCCATCTTCTAGATGAGGTCACGCGTCTGGCCCGAGGTTACACAGCAAGTCCTTGGCAGAGCTGGGATCACCGTTCTGTAGTGCCAGACCATGGGAGCCAAGAACTGCTTCCCCCACTGAGCTGAGTCATGAGACCAGATCTCTCCAGCTTGCACAGTGTAACCAGCCCAGTATTTTTAACATATAAATGTTCTGCAGGTTACAGATCTGAAGCAGCCATGGGAAGGGACTCCTGAGTGCAGGTGATGGCTTGCTTTATTGGCAAGGAAGTGATGATATTTGTATTTCCCACCTTGAGTAGCTGTTCTCTGCTTCTGTCATAGAAATCTGCACATGTGCAATGAGTAAACACTTACTGCATCAGGGGAAAGGGATTTTCTCCTCTCCCTGTTGGGAGGCAAGACATATGGGAGTTTGAAGACCTGGGGACAAGTATTCTTGATCAGGTTGTAGGGTACTCTGCTTGCTGAGAGGCAGCATGACTCAGTGGGGGGGCACTCGACTGGGAGTCAGGAGACCTGGGTTCTGTTCTCATCTCTGCTGGGTGACCTTGGGCAAGTTACTTCCTTTCTCTGTGCCTCAGTTTCCCCTCCCACCTTTTGTTTGGTCTGTTACCATTATAAGCTGTGCAGGGAAGAGACAGTTTGTGTGTGTCTGTATAGTGCATAGCAAAATGGGGCCCTGACCGTATTTGGGGTGCTAGGCTTTGCTGTTAGGCAGATAATTAACATATTGCTTGCCTTGCTATGCTTGGGCAAACTGTTGTAATAGCAGCAGGGAGCAGCTGCTGTCATGGCAATAGAACTGGATGCTCTAAAATGGTCCGAGCTGAGTTTGTTCCCTGAGTGCCTTGTGTATTGCTGTGTGGCGTTCCACCACAGAGTTAACAGTCTCAGCGTGTGTGGCTCCCGACGCAGATTATGTCCCTCATGGCAACAGTTTACCAGGCCAGCTTGTTGAGAAGAAAATGTAGGAGTTGCTGAATAAACACTTGGAGGGTGCCCTGGGGAGTTTGGTACTAAACGGGAAGCCTGTGCCTTTCGGTGCCAAGCAACCTTTCCTTGGAGCCAAGGTTGATTTTTTTTTTTTCCTTCAATTTTTTTAAGCCTTTCAGTCAAGCTTTCTCCTCTTGTTCTCACCGTTTTCTGTAACCTGTTTTTTTTCTGTTAGATCATGCACCAAAAGGGGAGAGAGAAAGAGAGAGTGTGTGTGTGTGAGAGAGAGAAATCTAGCCTTCAGAAGTCAGCTAAATATCAGCCCTGTATCTGTCAGTTTTCCTCTAGGTGACTTGCTGATGGCCCTGCTACAGATGAGTCGGGAGCTGCTGTCTTGGGAGGCAGTCTGGTGCAGGTGGGTTTAGTATGTTCAGTGGAGGCAGGTAGAGCTGCCAGGCAAGGGGGAGCGAGTGAAAGCACCTGATCATTAGCTTCTTTCCTACGCCCTACTGCCTTTGAGCAGCCACAGTGCATGGGAGCCGGGAGCTCCCCGCACCCAGCGCAGCAGAGAGCGGCTGTGTCTGTATTCCAAACCCACCCTTCCTGCTCGGATTCTTCATCTGTGCTGTCACCTCCCCCATCTCTTCTCACTTCCCCAGCAGCACATGTGATCTTTCCTCCCCTCTGGATAGCTATCATTTACTGGCGGACAAGATGGCAGATCCATGGAAAGTCAGGGGCAGGGAAGAGCCGCCTTTGCACTCAGGAGGCATCTGTGTTGGATTTCTGAGGGGAATAGCTCAGTGGTTTGAGCATTGGCCTGCTAAACCCAGGGTTGAAGTAGGGGCAGGTTCTCTGGTTCTCTGAGAGGAGAGACCCCAAGAAACAGCCAGACTCCCATCACAGTTACAGGGCTAGCTGCATCTTTTCCACCTTTCTGGTCTCTGAGTGCACCCTCTCAGGTGGTCAGCCCCCTGCCTTTTCCTGTCTTGGGGGGGAAAATCTCATCATCTTACCACTCTCAGACCAGGACCTGGGTACATCACCAGCCGCTGATCACACTGCAGGCCCGATTGGGTTCCAGGCACCTGTCTGCCCTCCTGTCAGGAATCTGTGACCATGGATAGTGACCAACAGTCTTCTTAAAACAAAGGGTTTTTATTTAGTAGTTGGAATGTAGTCTCTTTTAATCTTGCCCTTCACTACAAACTGAGCTAGACAGGTTTTCCTCGTCTCTTCCTGTAACTGAACGGAACCTATTGACGTTCTCCTAGTGGAGCTCCGATGGTCCTGTGTGTCTGGGGGACTCGGTCTGGTCTCTCTCTCTCTGACCCACCCCATTCACACTGGGTTGAGTGGTCCCCAAAGAGAGCAGGCTAGAGCCAGTAAAGATTTTTGCTCTGGCATTGCCTCCTAATGACCCTTCAAGCTCCTCTTTCTCCCCCAAGATGCTACCCAGACAGACCCACAGGGTGAAATAACCATTTAGAAGATTATTAAAGAGCCCCCTTACCTTTGTTACAGAATAGCTGCTGCCGCATCAAACAACAAAGGATAAACCCCCATTATCTAAATGTTACTACTAAGATATTTGTGAAATAAGGGGAAGCATTGAGGTAAACAGTCACCGTTCAGCTTCAGAGTTAGCGCCACATTGAATGGGATGGGAGACGCATCCCTCTGAGCTAGCGTGTCAGGCCTCTGTTTGCAGACTAACCAAGCTAATGCTGTGCTGTTTACGGCTTTTTCTTGCTGTGATGTTGATCCCCATAGGCAGGCGATTGCTATTTACCATTGCAACCTTGCGCAGAACTTAGAAAATAATTGATGGCTGTAGTCAAGGCAAGCAAGTTTGGGTTGGAAACAAGTGTAGTTTCTCGTGGATTAACCTTTCTAGAAGATGGTGGATCAGAGTCTGACCTATAGAAAGGGGGATGGGGAGGGCGGCGGATTGGAATGGGGTCTCTAGCTGTTCCTGGAATCTCTTTCCCTAGGGTGACTTTTTAAAGAAGAACCGAGAGGGAAAACTAGCCAAACTTCCCCACTTTCCCGTAGATGTCATGGTGGGGGTGAGGGTTTGGGCCTGGAGTTCCACAGGACACCTTCCTTTAAGCCGTAAGCTCTCTCTCTCTCCCCAGCTGCGTCAGTGATATTGAGATATATGTATATATATATATAGAGAGAGAGATACCTATCTCATAGAACTGGTAGGGACCCTGAAAGGTCATTGAGTCCAGCCCCCTGCCTTCAGTAGCAGGACCAAGTACTGATTTTTGCCCCAGATCCCTAAGTGGGCCCCCTCAAGGATTGAACTCACAACCCTGGGTTTAGCAGGCCAATGCTCAAACCACTGAGCTATCCCTACGTGTCTGCTCCTCCCTTCTAGCTACTCAGGTGCGTTTAATCCACAGGAACTTGGTTCTTCGGGGCGCTGCTGCTGCGCTCTGACTTATCGGGGCGGGGAGCTGCCTGGCAGGCTGGCCGACCTACTGCTTTGTAGCTCTAGGGCCTGAAGATTCAAAGCCCCCATTCTCCTCTGAGTGGAGGCAGTTGCCCTGTGCAGAAGGAGTGAGACAATCTGCCTCTGACCCAGGAGGAGTTGGGGGATGGAGAAGATGCGGGAAATGGCAGCGTGGAAGGGGCAATAGAAGGAGATGAGACCCGGGCTCATTTGGGCCGGTGGGGATACCACGAAGGGCCGTGGAGATAAGAAAAGCCAGTTTAGTCCCCAGGTGTGGTGCGCCTGTTGGGGGTCCATGGGGAGTTGGCACGTAACATGGCAACATTGCTAGCAGCTTCTGCAGCGGGTTTCCTATCAGCTCAGCAGCTAACAAGGAGCCAGCCTGATACGCCTCCCGTGCCTGCTGCTGCTAGGAAAGGAAAAGGAGCCTCTGAGTCTGAAGTCATCTGGTAGGAGGGGAGCGTGAAGGGATAAAGGGCAGCATGTGCGAAGGAGCTCGAGGGGGAGGGGGGAAAGGGAAAGAAGTTTATGCCAGAAAGATGTGGAGGATCAGGCAGCAGGGTGGAGTCGTGTGGTGGAGGAGGGATGGCAGGAATGGAACAGATGGGGAGGAGGCAACGAATGAAAAGATGAGCCAAAAGGGGATGGTGATTAATATTTCTTAACAGTGGCAGAACATTGCCTGCATTGCACTATTTTTTTTTTTTTTTTTTATTTAAAGCTAACCATGAATACCTTTCCACGTAAGGAGGTGTTGCATGATTGCAAATGGGACTGATGAGTGGGAGGCTTCCCGCAAGCTGATCTCTCCTAAGATGCTTTATGCTAAGAAAAAAATTTGAGACCCCCTGGATGTGGGGCGGGGGAGGGAAGTGTCAGCACAGGGAAAACAGCCCTCGGTGACCTCTGTTTTCCGGGTGACATTGTCCTGTTCTTGGGGCGGAGTGTCACGAGCCATTCAGCATCTCCTTGCAGCCTCTTTTGGTCTCCTCCATACGGGTGGTGCAATGCCGTCCTAATAGGAGAGTCTGCCGTTAGGAGCAGTTATTAACACTTAGGACCGCTCCTGGGCAAGGAAATGAATGCCCTTACATAGCCGTAAATGCCATCTGCGTACTTGGTATGCGTAGGTGCTCTTGTGTATATAAAACGAGCTTCTTGCAATAAAACATAAGAGGCTGACATATAACTATCCTCTCTTTGCTGTTTAAAATCAACCCTTCTCCGGTGTGCCTGGGCGAAGTGCAGGACAACGTCTTTTTCCAGTGAATGTCTGAAAGACAAGCAAGCAAGTGTTACAGTAATCTTGCAATTGTACTAGCTAGCAGGGATACAAAAAGAAGAACAGGACTTTTAAAAGGGCTCCTGAATGTGGTAAAAGGGGCAGCCGGAGTGCAGAACCGGCTCTTTCAACAGCTTATGTTGCTCATTATAGAAGGCCTAGTAAGATCGGCCTGCAGCACATGTTCTGGAGCTGAGAGTATGCATCAAGCCTTGTTCTTGTGAATAGGGTCAGCAGCTGGGAAATCGCAGAACAAAGTGCCTCCGTGGTAATTCCCAGCTGCCATTAAAGCGACTTTTAAAATAAATTTTCTCTTTTAAAGAGAGATGCCAAGTATTTAAGGGTTTGAACATTCCAGAGCGGGCTTTGGGAGTTTTGTCCTCTTCCACACTGGGCCATGGCATTGTAAAGAAGGGGATGAGGGAATGGGTTTAATTATCCTGGAAACTAGGAAATGTTCTGATGAACTAAAAAATTAAAACAGGCAGGTTTTATATCGCTGTGACACTCAGAAGTCTAGCGTTATTGAAACAAGCTTTCTACTAAACTAGGAAGAGCTTTTGTGAAGATGCAACATTATGTTAGCTGAAGTTTTGAATATATGGTGATGGGCTATAGATTATATCAGACTTGTTCGGTATTAAAGTTTCCGTGAACCATTTCTTTGCTGCTGTGCCTGGATGGTATTTATTTGTGGGGTTTTAAATCTTTAATATTAAAACTGTTTTCCTTTAACAGGGAAGTTCATTTTTCTGTCTTTGTTCATGTTTGCCTGGTAACGTGACATAACCAAAAACAAACAAACTTTGCAGCTACTCTCGCTCTCTCAGAACTCCCTGAAAAGTGTTGGATCAATGTAATCCTTTTCTTATACTTCTGAAAATTCTCAAGACCAACTGAGTGATCTCCACTGAATATTTTTTTAAAGTGGCTTTAGGCTAGAGTGAGAGAAAAACGTAGCATAGATTCTCAGAAGGTAGGTGCAGGATAATAACCAATCTGATTGTCCACTCCTTCTTGACAATGAAGGATTATTATTTATTTAACACTTGTATTGGGGTAGCACCTAGAGACCGATGAGGTCAGAGCCCCATTGGCTAGGTGCTGTACAAACCTAGAAAAAGACAGTCCCGCCCTCCAAAAGCTTACAAGTTAGGTTTGAAAAAGTAGAAATTCTCCTGGTAGCAATATGTTTCTGATTTGGAATTTTGAAGCAGAAATGAGCTACAAGCCACATGAGAAGGTCTTCAGTCACTTCATCATTAAGCACAAAGAACAGGATGTGCTCACGTGCAATGTATCTGAGGGCTTGTCTCTTGGGAGGATTGGTTTGCACTGATTTCAATAACCATGATTGTTCCATGTGTGCAAACCCCAAAGAAAGTCACAGCTGGCATTGTTGATGCTTACCCCACTTGTAAGCCAGGGTAAGGCTCAGCAAAGTATTGGAAATGTGGAGTTGCCATGCTGTTGAGGCTAAAGGCTTATCTTGGGATTTTTGAAGAACTTGCCAAACACCCGCTAGCCAGGAGGAGTTATAAAAGGCACAGATGGGGGGCTTGTAGTGTGGGCCAGAGAAACCTAGAGCCTGCTCTTTCTCTAGGATCTTGTGTGAAAGGTACTAGGGTTCCTACCAAGGTGCTGTCTTGACCCTGCCGGGGAATGGTGTGTGTTGTGTTGATTTCTGGCTAGTTAAAGGTCTGATAACCATGAAGCTTCTCCTTGGAAGGAAGAGGGAGCTGTCTGCATCTTCTGCTCCAGTGTCTCCTTCCACAGCAGGCATGCTGGGTCTCTGCTGCACTGCATTTTACCCAGCCTCCCAGCTGCTGCGTGAAGAGAGGAAGAAAGATTTCCACTATTTGTCCACAGCCACTGCTTTTGCATCATCTTCCCCATGTATAACAGCTACTCATCTTGCTGCTGCTGCTTCTCGTAACTTTCCCTGGCCATGCAGCCTTGGGCCGGACATGATTCTTGACCATCTCACTGCTGCCCATAGCATACTCAGTAACATCCATGGCACTGAGCTGAGTCTTGGGAGCTTAGCTCTCTCAAGTGGCAGCAGAGACAATGGAGCTGTCTGACTGCGGATTCAGAAAGGCAACAACTTTTACATGACTCTTCCATGCTTGTAGCAGTGAACTGCAGATGTGCCCAAAAAGTCATTGCACAGTCCTACAGGACACCAGTGCTTGCCCCAAGGACCTAGTGCTCGGAAAAGACACAAGAGCAGGTAAAAGATGCGGGAAAGGGATAACCACATACAAGGCAAGGGTCCGGTGTGATCACAGACAGATGCTGTGGTGCTCTGTACCTCGGGGGAACACGTTCATCTTTATAAAATGATTCTGTGGTATCCAATGCAAAGTTTGTCATGTTGGGTGTCTTCGGAAGGCTCATGATGCACTGAGCATGGTTGTTATAGGGATGTTATAGTAATTGTTACAGTAAGGTTATAGGTTATATTTTCAGGTATATGGTTATGAGGCTGAAAATGTATCCTCATGGCTTAAAGCAAGCCCAGGCAAAAACTCTCCAAGAACAGAGAGGCAGTTCACACCTCATCAGGGCATGTACCGGACAAACCCAGCCCAGCCTCACAGGAACAGAGGACGCTGGCCTAGGCAACAACAAAAGGATCTGTTAGACTCTCCAGTGAGTAACCCCCCTTCCTTTGGTCAGTATGGGACTGAGATGAGGTAATGCTCTCCTGACTCTGAAGTGGGGGGACAAAGCCAAGAGGGAAGAAAGGACATGATAAAAGGGAGAGACATTTTGCCATGCGTGCGCGTGCTCTCTCTCACCTCCCCCCGCATACATTTACAGACACCACACCAAGCGACTGAAGCACTGATCAAAGGGGAGAGCCTGGCTGAAGAGCAACCAGCCAACCTGTGGTGAGAAGCATCTACCTTTGTAAGGGCATTGAAAGTGTTAAGATCAGCTTAGAATGCCTTTTATTTTTGTTTAATTTGACCAAATCTGACTTGTTGTGCTTTGACTTATAACACTGCTCTACAGTCAAAATGCTTCTGAAATAAATGTAGTCAAACTTTACTAATTCTGGGTCACTGAGAACGAAAATGATGCTTAAAATTGTTGATTGGCTCTAGTTTTTCAAGATATGCTATTGGGTCAGTATATACGACCTTTGACTTGGGAATGGCGGAGGATAAGTGAGTTATAAAGGGAAGGGATCTCAATTTAAACCAGAAATGACTAAAATACATCTTTGACTGGATCTATGAATAAATCTGACTGGGTTTGGACAGTACTTGCTTTTTAGGCAAAACAATGAATGATGCAATCTGAAGCTGGTATTGCGTCATACATGATATGAATTGCATCATGTTATTCCTAGAAGTCATGGATGATGCAATCATAACGAAGCTTACATCACTCTGCTGAACAAATTGCCCTATATCAGCTCTAGAAATCATACAGTGTTGTGCTTTTATTTGTCAGTGTTTGATTTTGCAAAGGGACGCATTTCTGTTTAGCCAAAGTGAGCAGAGATGCCTCGTACTTGTATGAACAGTGCAGATAACTTCTGCTATGTTTGTGGTGAAGTGACTTTTGCATCACAAAAGCGCAGTATAACCACTATGGTTAAGAAAGCCTATCACCTTTGTTTTGGCTGCAAAATTGGAGATCAGGACAAGAGGTGGGCCCCACACATAAGCTGCAACACTTGTGCAACAAATCTTCGCCAGTGGTTGAACAGGAAAAGGAAATCTATGCCTTTTGCAGTGCCAATGATTTGGAGAAAGCCAACAGATCATACCAGCAATTGTTACTTCTGCATGGTGCCTCCAGTTGGGAAAGGTGTGTCAAAGAAGAAAAAGTGGACTGTGCATTATCCAAACATTCCATCAGCTATACGCCCAGTACCCCACGGAGAAGGACTGCCGGTTCCTGATGTACCAGAATCATTCTCACTTGAGTCAGACGAGGAAGAGGATGAAACTTCTGGTCCTGAACCATCAATGTCACAGGACCTACATTTTCTCCCATCCTCCTCCTCTGAACCACACCTCATAACACAAGGTGAACTGAATGACCTTGTCAGGGATTTGGACCTACCCAAGAGTAAGGCAGAGCTGTTGGGCTCCAGACTACAGCAGTGGAATCTCCTGGCAGGTGATGTTAGGGTTTCCATGTTCCGTGACCGTCAAAAGGATCTTGTCCCATTCTTCTTCATGGAAGGTGATCTTGTAGCCTGCAACAACATCGATGGTGTGATGGCAGCCCTCAACATCGTTCACGATCCAGATGAGTGGAGACTGTTCATGGATTCATCGAAGACGAGTCTTAAAGCTGTTTTACTGCATAATGGCAATGTTTTGCCATCAATTCCAGTTGGTCATGCAGTCCATATGAAGGAAACCTATGACAACATGAAACAACTTTTGAGGTGCATAAACTATGACCAACATCAGTGGCAGCTTTGTGGCGATTTGAAGGTTGTTGCTCTCTTGCTTGGTCTGCAGACTGGATACACAAAGTACTGCTGTTTTCTCTGCGAATGGGATAGCCGTGCAAGAGATTCCCACTACATCAAGAAAGACTGGCCACTCCGACAGTCATTGAAGCCTGGGAGGAAAAGTGTTCAGCATCCACCACTTATTGAATCAAGGAAGATTTTGTTACCACCCTTGCACATCAAGCTGGGTCTGATGAAGAACTTTGTCAAGGCCATTGACAAAACACAAGCAGCTTTCAAGTACCTCCGTGGAAAATTTCCAAGGTTAAGTGAAGCTAAGATAAAGGAAGGTGTCTTTGTTGGTCCTCAGATTCGTGAACTTCTTTGAGATGATGCATTTGACCATGCACTGCGTGGCAAGGAAAAGACAGCATGGAAAGCCTTCCAGTTAGTGGCAATAAATTTTCTCGGAAACAACAAGGCAGACAGCTACAGGTTGTTGGTGGAAAACCTTCTCAAGGCATACAAAAGCCTTGGTTGCAACATGTCACTAAAGATACATTTTTTGCACTCTCATCTAGATTTTTTTCTACCGAACTGCGGAGCAGTGAGCAACGAGCACGGTGAGCGATTTCAGCAGGACATTGCAACAATGGAGAAATGCTATCAGGGCAAATGGAGCCCATCAATGCTTGCAGACTATTGCTGGACAGTGACAAGAGATGCTCCATTTAATGAATACAAGAGACAAGCCAAGAAGCGCAGAGTAGACACTGAATAGGACTAAACTATGTACATAATAGTTTTTTGCCTTTTGTTTCATAATAAATTTTATTTATATAACCCTTTTGCTGATTTTTAAAGTGTTACATAAACCGGACAGGTGAAATATTATCATGTAAAGCAACCATAAACACATGAAAAGACCTAGGTTTACAATTTATGATTAAAACTCTATCTACACAATATACATAGACATAAAATGTAAAAACTTAAATGTCTTAAAAACAGTCGCCAATCAGTTGTTTTAATTGTCATATTTGAATTCAGCGCATCAAAATACATAATAAATAGCACATTTTATCTCTGAAGCAGACGACTTCTCAAAAATTGTAGACCAGTGTAATCACTTAAAATTCATCTTTGTAGTTAATAAATCTGTTTGTTTATTCTACCTGAAGCAGTGCGTTTGGTTTGAAGTATGTCAGAGTCTCCCGTTGGGAGAACAAGCCTGGTACATATCAATTTCTTTGTTAAATTGAAGAACTCCTATAAGCTTGCAGCGTCCAGCGGGCATAACTGGGCACTGCAAGACGGAGGTTCCTAGGGCTGTTTATGGGACCGGAGATATTGGCTAGTGTCATTCGGTTGCACAATCCAAGGAGCAACTTACATGCCAGAGGCTGTGCGTGAGCAGCCCAGGAGTGGGGGGCTCTCACAGCTGAGCAGGGTAAGGCTGTCCCCCAGAGTCAAGGATTGGAGTGACCTAGCAGATCACTGATTCGGATAACACCAGAGGGGAAAGTCACAGATGCCTTGTTTCAATTTTTATTTTATGCCACGCACACTTGTTAATGTTATAGATACTCATCGGGGAGCAAGGGAAATGTAGGAGAGAGGAGAAACAGGTGGGAAAAGGGGAATGAGATGCAAAACAGAACGGAGGCTGAACTGCTGAACGATAGCAGTGATAGGGGATAGGTAGGATGAGACCAAACAGCCCGTGGCAACAGAGCAAGCCTATCCTAATCCAGTGCTTCAATTAATGGCACAGTCTTGTATGTACACTTTGTTGCCATCTTGCTTTGATGCCGTTTTTATTTGAACAGGGTGGCTGCAGACAAGCGTATCATGAAGGACGTAATACCACATGTCTTCACAGTCACAAACACAGAAACATAACAGAGAAAGAAAAGACTAATTGCGTCAGCTAGTGCATTGCAACTCTGCCTTGTGCAGCACTGACTACAGTGTGGCCTTCAATGACTTGTTCAGTTGAGGATCTCTTTGACAATGAGATTTCCATCACGTCCTTTTGGTGGATAATACACCGGAATCAGGACACTTTCCCCCTTCCAACTGTGTCTTAAATTTGTCCCCCTCCCTGTCACCCCATCACTCCAGCTAGCATCTCCTCTCTAGTCAATTACGTGTAGACTTCTGTTCCTCTGTCACACAGTGGGGTTGTCATTTGGTCCAGGAGTGTTTGTTGTTAGCGCTTAATGCTTTTCATCTGTAAAAGTCAAACCGCTGCACCAAGGAGGATAAATAGATTCCCCATTTGTATGGGTGGGGAATGGAGACACAGAAGGCATGTAACTTGCCAGGATACATGACAAGCAAGGGGCAGAACTACAAAGAAGACCCAGGTCCAACTCCTAGTCACAAATGTAGCTCTCCGTCTGTTCCTTCTAAACTAATCCCTCAGACCCTTAGGCTTTTTTTGTTGCTCTTCTCTGAATTCCTCCTAATTTATAGGCATCTCGCCAGCAGAGAATACATTATAAAAGGGGGACTTGTTCTTCAAGTTTCCTTCCAGTACAGCACATTTGCACAAATAGCAACCCACTCTACAAGTAGTTCTGTGCTTCCCCAACTATTTCTGAAATATTTGCAGGGTGCTTGGGGAACTGAATTGATGTCTTAAGAGGAGCCAAGTCCAATTTCATGGAGGGCCTTGAGCCCGAAACCTAGCCCAGTCTTCACATTTTGCCGATGTACTTCTGTGAGCGGCTTCAGCTGGCAAAATATAGCTATAAATCTTTTAAAATCCCCATGCAATTTGTCCCTCTCGTGAGAGGAAATGGGAAAGAACCCCACACAACAGATGTTAGTCACGTCACTTCGTGTTCTACTGGAAAGTGCATAGATACCGCAGGTTTCAGAGTAGCAGCCGTGTTAGTCTGTATCCGCAAAAAGAACAGGAGTACTTGTGGCACCTTAGAGACTAACAAATTTATTAGAGCATAAGCTTCCGTGGACTACAGCCACAGTAATACTGCAGTAATGGACGCAGTGTAAGGATCTGACTGGAACAGAGTCTTTAAATACTGGGTGATATTTAAAATAGTAGAGGGAAGGAACCAGAGCAGTAAAAAGCCTGGGTTTTGAAGAAGTTAGGTCCGACTTACAACAGCTAGTTAAACCAAGATAGACATTTAATGGATGAAAAAGGAGTAACGTATTGGGACTGCTAAAACATTTAATGGTGTCTCAGGAAATCTTACCTGAATTAATTAAATTAGCTTGAGTACGAGCGTGCTCGTATGGTTCAAAATATGAGAAGGAACAAAGTGAATGAGAATAAATAGCCACATATTTTAAGTTGGAAGAGTCTAATAGGGTCAGTGGTTCAATTGTTTATCATCTTTAATGATCTAGAAGAGGGAATAAGAAGCAGTATAAGAAAATCCAGACACTGAATTGGGAGGTGGTGCAAAGACCAGGGAGGAAGGGGGAAGTAATACAAATGGAGTTGAAGAACTTAGGATCATAAATAAAATATAAAAATGAGTTCACTGTAAAGAAATGTACATAAATCCCAAATGCACCTATTCAATAGAAAGGAGAAATTGAGGAAGCAGTAATGCTGGAAGAGGGCTGGGGTGTGACAGAACTACAGATTAGGTAGGCGCTTGCAATCCAACAATCGAATAAAAAGAGAAAGCAATTTTGAGCCGCCAATGTGGAGACATAAAGGCTGTGGTCAAGTAGCCGGAGCGTGCAGTTATCTGTGACACTGGAGTGAGCGCACCTGCAATACTTTGTGAACTTGTGGGAAACATAATGCCTGCAAGATTTTTCCAAATTGGAATGAATACAAAGAAAGAAAATCAAAAATAATGGAGGGACTGAAGGAAAATGGTTGAAGAGGAAAGTCTTAAAGAAAATATACGTATAGAGGGTTGAGACTTAGTTAGAATGTTCCCAGGGAGAGCTAGGAGTTACTGGATGCATAGGAAATGTTTTCAGATATTCAGGCTAACTTTTGCTGATGTCCGTTTAAGCTCTGGAATAGTCTTTCATGGTGCAGGGGAAATGGCAAAAGACCCCCTGGTTTTGTGTTGTAACTGGACAGGACAAAGCATTTCACAATATCCTCTAGGAAGCAGAGCAAGTCTCTAGGTTATGGATTAGATGCCCTTTTAAACATTTTCTATGTCTGATTTCTGTAGCTTGTTTAAACACATCCTTAATATTTTTTTAAATTAATGCAAAAAGTGCAATGGATTTCTGCTTCTCTTAAATCATTGTAGGTCTTATGATGATAAGATAACCCCAAATAAGCCACTCTGAAACCAGAATACCTGCCCCCAGAGGGGTTTGTATCAGTTTAGCGATATTAATTGAAAAACCAGTGTAAGCTACTTGGTGCAGTTTTCTTGAGCCTGGGCAGGCGAACCAACGGAGGTAACTTTCTTGAGGTGACCGGCAGGCCAGAGCAACTGAAAATGTGTGATAACTCTGGGAGTGGCTTCGTAAGAGACCCAATCCTGTCCATGTTAATACCGGGGAATCTCACACTTGCTGCTTTCCCCTGATGTCCATGCTGGTTAGGTGGGAAGGTGCAGTTGTTTTACCCTGAAGCGCTGGTAGTAAATATCTGAAGCATTTCTGAACAAGGAGAGGTATTTCATGTTCACAAGCAAATAAGGAAGATGGTGCCAATTGCTGATGTGAATATCCTGGGTAAGCTAAGGAACACTGTAGGAGTTAGGCAGCCGTATGCTGGGAAGGGAACTTCCCTCTTTGATTCTAGGAAGGGGAGAGGTGATCTTTTGCATAACGAGCCCAGCAGAAACATGCACACGGCTTTCTTCCCTAGCTACAGAGGCAGCGTGGGCATGTCATTACCAACCGTTTTCTGGCAAACTCACACGTACAATAGAACCCAAAGGGGCTTGGATGCCCAAAGTAAAACAATGACGTTTCCTAGGACTTCACTCAGACTGACTCCTAATAGTCTGCTTGCTTGGTTTCACATTGAGTTTGCTGTTTGTCTGGAAGGGTGCATTCATGCTAGCAAAGATCCATCCACTCTGAGCATGGTTAGACATCACAGTGGTGTAACCCCGGAGCTTTCTCTACAATGACACACCTGTCATTGTGTTTCCTGGGGACAGCGAGGCTTGCCTTGTGTAGGCTCACGTTGTGGGCTTGCAAATGGCTTGGTTTGGGTTTCATTGCTGAAATTATACATGACTCTAACTGCAGCCAGAGATGAGCAAAGTATTTAACAATCCTCCCCCTCCGCTCTCCAGCCAACACGGACATGTTGTCTATGTGGTTTAACCTGCAGCGTGTCCTCCACTAGGCCAGAAGGACATGGGTTAAGTCCCACCTGTCAAGACTTGGCCTCCTGCCAAGTGCTGATGCCACAGGATAGCACCAGGGAAGTTTGAGGTGCTGTTCATCAGCTGGGACTTGAGGCTCATCTCTGGCTTAAACTGGAACCCCAGCTCTGAGCCACCTAACTTCTGTGCCTCTGATCTGACCCGACCCCTACCTGTAGGGTTTTGAGTCTGGATTGGATCCAAAGCCCACAGGGACCCATTTTCCAGATTTGGTGAATATAGCCTGAGTCAGTGGAAATACAAGACTTGGGCCCTGACCTCTGAGAACAGCTCATGGTGTTTCAGCACCATCATCCCTAGCTCTGCTTTGTCCTTCAGCTCAATCTCCAACCCCACATCTAAACCTAACCTGGATGAGACCAATGTCCTAGGCCCTCTCCTTGCCTGTTTGTGAGCATCTCCTGGGCCAGTAGCTGTCCCATGGCCCTTCGGAAAAAGGGTAGTGAATTCCATCAGGATCCTGGCCAGCGTTTCCCCACCATTTACTCAGATCAGTTCTGACATCCAGGGTTGTGGTCTTGTCTATGCTAGGAATGAAATCCATTTCAAGCAACCAATGGCCGGCCAGTCCCTGGGGTGGCTCCCCTATGCAAACCCCAGACATAGATATGGAAAGCTGCAACTACTCTACGACTAAGTTCCACTCGTGCAAATCACTGCTCCCATTGTCTGCACTGTGGCGGCCGCATCGGCGGCTGGAGCGCTACTCCAGTTCCAGCAACAAGGATGAGGCCTGCATGCATGCTGGTGCTGAGAGCATCTTGGCTGCAGCGTTTGCCACTCCCAAGTCACTGACGTGTCTTAGCCTTTGCTGAGCAAAATACCTTCCTGAGGCAAGATGCTGCTATAGAAAACTCTATTCTGGTGTCCTGTGGAACACTGCTCGGGGATGCTGGCCAAATGTTCTTGGCCATTGCTTCCAGCAAGCCTGCAGGGAAGATTCAGGTTTCAGGATTGCAGTCGTTCTAGGTTCTCACAAGATTACTGGAGGCAGAGGAATGTGCAAGAGAAAATACTCTTTGCTGTGACAGGGCACAGAAGACGACTCTCTCATTACTGGGTGAAAAAGCTTGGCTTATCTTGATTGCAATGAACTGTCCTTTTATGAGATGGAGATAGTTTTCCCAACTTTGTAATGTTTAAAAACTGGACACTCCAGCAGGAGTGCCGGAATCTCCCCTGCCTTGCCTCTTCCCTCCAAGGCCCTGCTTCCATTTGCTCCTCTTTCCCCCCCTTCCCCTGTTGCTCACAGCTTTTCTCCTCTCCCCTCCCCGCACCTCCAGAGTGGGGAGGAACTCACTTGAGGAGCAGGGGCTGGGAGCTGCAGCTGCTTGATGCAGGTAGGAGGTAGCCCCGGCTGAGTAGAGGCTGGGGCGAGTGATGACCCGGCACCTCCCTGCCTCCCCTGCCTGCAGTAACCGGACTTTGGGTGTCCGGTCAGTAGATCTCACTGGACACTCTCAGGTCCCCAAAGTCCGGTTGAAAACCTGGCACCTGGCCACCCCAGATGGAGGTTGCTGTAGAGCTCCATTAAGAGAACATTTCATTCTCTTCTTCTCTGCCCCCTCATCACCTCGAAACATTTGATCTGACTTGTGCCAATGTTGGGATGAAAGCGTGAGAAATCTGGGAGTGCTGATCATTTGTGACCAGTTAAACTGATTAGAAGATTAGTGGAAAGATCCAAGCCCTCGAATTGCGATTGAAACAAACCTCCTCTAGAGCGAAAGAAAAATCTCTGGAAAGTAGCAATAGTATTCTACTGGCCACCGATCCTCTGAGAACCAGCAGACTGGGTGTGTGTAAGGTGGGAGGGAGCACAGACTGCTGCCTATCCATCTTCACCAGCAAATCTTAGCAATGCTTTGATGTCCATTGTATCCCATTTGGTACCTGACACCAAGATTAATTGCCACAAGACTATCTTACATCTCTTAAACCTCTTAATGAAGTTTTGCAGCGTTTACAGGGATGTCATCAGCTTGAAATTGAGTTGCTTGTGGAATAGGAGTTACAAGTAGTTTCTGTTGTTGCTCCTGAGCCCTACTTTTGATTTTTTTTTTTACGATCAAATTTTCTTATATACAGTAATTTAAACTGCCACCTCCCGTTACTGGTGTGTGAAAGAACCGCACAGATAGAAAAGTGCCTGACTCTACAATGGAGAACAGTCTGAACACAATGAGTCAAATGCACAGAGTAAGCACACTAGGGGGGAAAGATATGTTCTCTAAACCTTCGATCTGCTTGTAACAGTAGGTTAAAGAAAACCTGAGATAGAAATATAACTTTTCAGAAGGGTGATGCCACTTAGATGTACCTACACATCTTTTATTGGGTTTTTCAAATCCATCACGAAGGCGGTGGGTTTTTTTAATATGTCCAATAAAACTGGCTGGTGGGAAGGATATCTTTTAATAGCCTTGAAGTTTGCGATATGGTGACCAGATGTCTGAAGTGGGGAGGGAAATCTGTTTCAACAGAGAATGATTGTTCCAGTGGGGGTGAATCTTTTTTTATTATTTTTTTAAAAGAGCCTGTGTTGTAATATTTGCAGGCTTATTTTAAGGTGTGTGTGCATAAAAGCTGACTTATTTATCATGTGTAAAAGGCCACCTTTTCCTTACCTGACTTAAAATTTAAGTCGGAAGGTATTGAAGGCAGGAGCTTATTTTATTTACAATCTTGCAGTAAGAGGTCAGGTCAAGGTCTTGCTTTTCTGTCGCTCAAAGCTACTGTGCTTATTTAATGGACTTCCCTTTGCTTTACTTCACTTACTGTAATCCATTAATAAAATTAATAGGAGTGAAAAAAATCCTGTCGGACTCCCAATATGCTGTGAATCTTGGATCACTAAAGGCTAGAGCTGGCTAGAAACTTTTCAGTAGAAACTGTTTTGTTTTTCCTTTGGAAAATAACGTTTAGTTGAGAACAAAATTATTCATGAAAAACATCAGTTTCCAAACAATTTTTTGGGTAAACAGTTTTTTTTAAACTTTTCAGGTTGGGGTTGTTCCTACTTTCTGGCAGTTTTCCCAACTAGCGAAAGTTGCGAGGCAGAGGGGTATGGCCTGAAAGTGGACCAAAAAGCCCACTTCTTTTTTAACTTCTTGTAGAAGATCTGGAATTTCCTGATTGGGGGGGGGGGGAATTTGGAAAGGGGACTTTTCCCATGGAAAACTTTTGTGGGGGAAAATCCTGGTATTATGTCCAAGTCTACTAAAAACTGTAGGATTAGGACATAACCATCTGCAATGAAGATTATAATTTTAAAAAAATGAGAACTCTTATTCAGAGGTAGAAGCAGGTTACTAGAAGTAGAACCTATTAGCTATACACTTTTGCTGTGCACACATTACGGGACAGAAGTCATTTGTTAAAGTATCAGGCTGGCTGGTCAGAGAATCTAATGCTTCTACCAGTTGGTGTTGCTTAGAAGGAACTCTAAAGGCAGAAGTCCAAATTCTATTTTCAGCATCTGGTGGTGGGCCTAATGGTCAGGTAAGGCATCCAGAGCTTTTTAGGGCTGATCTGATCAGCAGCATATGTTGCGTGTCTCTTCTTTGAGAACAACATCCACTCCCTCTTAAAAGTTGCATGGTAGTGGAGCTGCTAAGTTGTGCAGAAGAAGAGCTCTTCTCCATCTACGTTCACCTTATGTGATGCACAGTGAATGAGGCCAAGTTCCCCAGATGTGGGTGGGTGGGTATGCGGTAGGTCATTTGTGAGTGCGTGTTTGGCATGATTGCTTTCAGCGACTTACCAAGAGAACATTCATCTTTCTTCCTCAAAAATGGCTGAACTTTTTTGCACAAACTTAACAGAGCGCTTCACTTTTGGGCAGAAATTAAGCCTGGAAAGCTTCAGCCCGAAAGGCAAAAGTTCCAGAAAGTTCAGTGACCTAGATGCATGACAACAGGCTAGGATGAGCAGAGTTCTGCAACCTTTACGCTAGCAGTCATTGTTGCCTCTGCTGTAATGAGAATCCCAGAAGTTCGGCAGACGCTGACTTGCATTTCCCGCATAGCTACAATGATCTGATGGTGGCTTTCCTGAGTTGTTTCAAGTGTGGTCTGTAATCTCCGGAATTCATGGACAATGGCTTTTATACACCTAACTCTTAATCCTGTACTTTTGCAATTTCGAAGTAGAACCTGTAATCCTTAATCTTCCCGTACGTTTGACTTCGGACAGTAGGGTCCGGAGCAGTGGTTCTCAACCAGGAGTACGTAGAGGTCTTCCGGGGGTACATCAACTCATCTAGATATTTGTCTAGTTTTACAACAGGCTACATAAAAAGCACTAATGAAGTCAGTACAAACTGAAATTTCATACAGTGTCTTGTTTATACTGCTCTATATACCATACACTGAAATGTAAGTACAATATTCATATTCCAATTCATTTATTTTATAAATATATGGTAAAATGAGAAAGTCAGCATTTTTTCAGTAATAGCAGGCTTTGACACTTTTGTATTTTTATGTGTGATTTTGTAAGCAAGTGGTTTTTAAGTGAGATGAAACTTCGAGTATGCAAGACAAATCAGACTCCTGAAAGGGGGACAGTAGTCTGGAAAGGTTGAGAGCCACTGATCTGGATTATTGAGTAGAGGACTGGGTGTCTGAACTCCATAGTTGGTCCTTGTTCCCTTGGACAGGCCACTTATTCCAGAATTTTCAAGTGGCTGCTATCTTGGGTACCCAGTTTGAGATGTCTTTTGGTTAACTGTCCATTGTTAGACAACTAAATTTGAAAATTTTGCCCTTAATCATTGGGCTGTAGTTTCCTAGGGCTGATGTGGGGACTAACTCATTTTTGTACTGGTGCTTTGAAGACGTAAGTGAACCCAAACACTAAATATTAGTAAATGGAGCAGAGCACCTTTAAAGTATTTTGGTGGTTCCTCCCCATCTCCCTGCTCAAAGACTCAAAGCGTTAAACTAGTGTTAAGGATTTGATCGATATACCTACTTCGCTTTGAAACATAAACTAGTGATGAGTTACGAGAAAGCAAAGTGAAGCCTCTTCTCATTCTCGCATCCTTATCATGTAAAATCAAATTATTGCAATTTTTTGTGGGGAGGGGTAGGGGGGAAGTGGAGAGGGGAAACATGGAATGTTAATTTTTTATTCTTTTAATTATTGCACAAGTTTCATGAAAACTGTTTGTCCATACCAGCTCAGGCTGTTGGGTTTCATAAGCTAAGTGGTCTTCAGCCTAATTGTTAATTGAGTGAACACTGCTGGAGGTGGTTGAGTAGACTGTCTCTCTTCTTCTGGATGCTACTGAATTGGCATGGGGTTGGCATGCTGTGTTGCTGGAGGCTTTTCTTCCAGGCGAGCTGTAAGACCAAGATCCTGGCCACCTGTAGCTATTGAAGATCCCATAGAACAGTCTGTGGTGATAAGGGTGTTAACGCGGGTTTCAGATTGGGTAACTATTCTCTGCATAGCAAAAATAAATATAATCAGTTCAGTTTTCCACCCTACAGTTTCTGCTGGGTGCAGTATTCTTCGCTTTCAGTGTTGTCTACAGTTGCTGTGTCCTGTTGAACTGTGGCTGTGTTTCACACCAACTATAGCTGCAGGGGTAGGCAAAGTAAATCTTGTACTGTGCAGTTTATTAAAGTCTGTAAGATGCTTTGAGATCCTTCTGGATGGCAGGCGCTATGTGCATGTAAGATTGGTGTCGTGGCTTTTATTCTGTAAAGAAAACGGTAGGAATTAAAGCTGAGACAATGCAGTGATATGTTACTTAGTACCTTTGTCTTCAACGTGCTCTTATTGCTTGGAACTGAAAACCGGCAGCAGGAAAAATGGCTCAGTGGTAAGGATGGTAGCCTGGGGTTCTGGGCACATAGATTCATTACCTAGATCAGGGATCGGCAACCTTTCAGAAGAGGTGTGCCGAGTCTTCATTTATTCACTCTGATTTAAGGTTTCGTGTGCCAGTCATACATTTTAACGTTTTTAGAAGGTCTCTTTCTATAAGTCTATAATATATAACTAAACTATTGCTGTATGTAAAGTAAATAAGGTTTTTAAAATGTTTAAGAAGCTTCATTTAAAATTTAAATTAAAATGCAGAGCCCCCCGGACTGGTGGCCAGGACCCGGGCAGTGTGAGTGCCACTGAAAATCAGCTTGTGTGCCGCCTTTGACACGCATGCCATAGGTTGCCTACCGCAGGTTTTGACTTTGGCCAAGACCCTGAGTCTCCCTACTGCCATCGCTATCCCATTTTACAGGTGGTTAGCACTTCCCTACCTCACGGGTGTTCTGAGGCTTGGAGATACAGCTGTTCTTCTCCACAGGATTCATTACAATGGTTCTCACTCCCCTGAACAGTTCACTGGAGGCCAAACCAGATCAAGGCAGATTGGAAGTGGCCACACCTATGAAGACTCAGCCAAATCAATCTGGCTCCTGGAGCTGCAGGAAGGGTTTACCAGTCTGCCTGATCAGAGCAACAAAAAGACCAAAAAACCCCCCCACAAAGGATCATTTGTATTAATATTTGGCTTATTGGAGTCTAAGCGTCGCTGGGCTGTTATTTAGCCTGAGGGGCTCTGAGGCAAGCATGCTGGAAATCCTATTCTGATACTGAGGGCACTGGCTGCAGTAGCCTCTGGTGCAGCAGGCCTATCTGGCAGCAACGTGCCTCACCGGCAACCAGAGGAACAGAGAAGCTGGAAGAAAAGAATGTAAAACTGTACTGGGAGTCCAAGGTGCCAGGAGTCTGGCTGTGCCACACCTGCCGGGCTAACCGGATCCCGCTTATGCTGTGGGTCGGCCATGCTCCACAACTTTCTCACAGCCATGGAGGGACAAGAGGGAGAGCAGCCGAGCTACACAGGAACAGACAGACTACGGCTTACTTTGTCCCATTTCTCCAGCCCCCTTTAACAAGGCGTGTCCGGCCTTAGGGAGCCCTGCCTGGCCTTCTACAGGTCTGCTGCCTGGGAAGGTGTCTCATTCCTCTCCTGGAAGCGGATCAGGGCAGAGGGAGCTTAGAGTGAATCTACAAAATTCAAGGAGCCTATTTAAGGACCATCTCAAGAGTGACCCTTTCAAGACTTATTTCTATAACACAGCAGCAGGTGTGGTTCTCCCTTCAGATTCCCCCTCAGTGATGCCTTATCTCAGAACAGGCAGGCCACTCTCCCTCTGCCCTACATAGCTGGGGGCTGGGGATTCTGTACAATCAGGGTATGCTCAGTGTCTGAGACCTGTGAGGCTAATTTGTCTTCCTTCCTTCCCAAAGTGTTCAGGTGGAAACTCAGGCCCCGAGTTGTCATTCCTCCCCAAACCCCAGAAGGCCTGTTTGCCTCCAGGATCTTGCAAAGATGATGAAGTCATATTCCAGACGAAGAGATTAATAGGTCACAGCTATGATTGGGCACTTTCTTCCATGGCCAGAAGTATGACTCTCTTTCTGTTTACTGTGTTCTGCAGAACAATAAAAAGCCATGAGTTGGGTGGCCTCATGTTGTCTGAAGACGTCCTGGTTTTCGTATCCAACTCACGTGACAACCACCATTTGGTTATGCCTCCTGAACAAAGAGGATCTGCTCTCAAGGACTGGATTCCACACCCAAGCACAGAGTAGTTAGTCTAGCTCCAGGACATTTAAGAGGTTCTAATTAAAATAGGACCGGTATTTATCATACCTTTTAGCTTGTTCCACAAAAACTTTCCGCAAAAAGAGCATCTTCAAGGGCCCAGTCTAGGGGTAAGACATCGTGCTAAGCCATTGGCATGGATGGATCTGGTCAAGAGAAGGCCAAAGCCTATCTTTCTTGGAGTTCTTAAAGTCTTGATATGGATCTAAAACCTCAGACTCTAATGTCCAAGTGGTAACCATTTCCAGCTCACTAGAAACAGTAAGTGACTGTCCTCTCATCCAGACGTAAGTAGCTTTCTTAAAGATGCCATGCTTCTCAAGTCTACACCAATTAGAACTTGCTCTTGGGACCTAAATCTTGTACTAAATGCCCTGCCAAAGCATCTTCTGATCCCTTGTCAGAAGTGCCCATAGATTTTCTGTCCTTAAAGGTTGTCATCCTGTTTGTAGTCGCAATAGAAAGGAGCAGTTCTGGAGGTTACCATCTCATTGAGGAACGATAGTACCAATGTCTCATGAGGGCTAAGTCCTGGTAAGAGTTAATACAGCCTTTATTCCTCAAATGAACCTGGTTACAAGAAGTTGGGATGGGGGTGGGGGTAGGAGGAATCTGTATAATCAGATTCCAGCATTGTCACTTTGTTTCTGAAACCTGAAATGTCGGAGTCCATGTGGAGTAATACGAGCAGCTACAAACATGACTGAGAATTCTTCTTGTTCGGAATATCACCAGGTTCAGTCATCTCTGGGGTTTGCGGTCTGTTATCATCCAAGTTTTAAGTTTTCAGCCATTGTCAGCTTTTTTACATGACTTTGCGATTTACGCCTGTGTGACAGCATGAGTTTTCAGCTACTAGTATGAAACACATAAAGAAATGTTGCATGGCCTCCTTGTAATGTTTCTACACCTTCATGAAGGTTTTTTACTAAATTAAACGTGCAGGCCTTATTGGTCCTTGCCATTGGCGTAAAGGCTCTGCATACTATGTTCATCAGATAACTGATCTCTTCTTTATCTTTCCTGTGCTCTGCCAGTCACTGATTATTTTTGTCATCTTTGTTGTCACTTCCCTTTTCCAGGTCTGCAACTTTTATAGCCTTCTTCCAAAACTCATGATTGTACACCTGGCTTGTCGTGCAAATTGGTCTCTCTAAGGTCTGCTGAGATCTGGTCCACGTACCGAATCTTTGGTCTTTCCCCTTGGTCATCTTCCAGCCACGATCATTGCAAGGGACACCCTACCAATGGAACTCCCAGGTCTCCACTGTCTCTTTTTAATATAAATCTCCTTGTTCATCCTTTGTTTCCCCCTCGGTGACACCTTGCTATTGTAATGGAGCTGCAGAATTTCCCTACAAAAAATAGGAAAATTATAACTTACTGGAAATTTCCTTTTCTAGCGGGAAAGCACGCAGGTGTGTTACAATAGAACGTACTCGTGCTTTGGAGCTCAACGGAAGCAGAACCAAACCTGTCTATCAAGCCAGACTGGGAGTGGCCACACCTGTAGAGACCTAGCCAGTATGAGATCCTTCCAAAGCTACTTTGTAGAGCTAAGTCATTGAAACTTTAATTCATAGGTTATTAAAACAATAAATTCATATAAACACGTCCTACTACAAAGCAACTTCAGATTTCGACCCCAGCTACTGGCGGAGAGAGATAATAGAAAACATGCTTGCAAGGAAAGTGGAAGAGTGCACGACTGTTCTAGCTCCTCTAACTATAATCCTTGTGCCGGGTAGGTTGGTTTTGTGGATTTCCCACTAAAAGAAAGTAACTTTTGGGGTAGGTTATGGTTAGTTTTCCTATATAAGTACCTTAAAGGTAGAGAGTACTTGGACATATAGCTGCAAAATATCTGGAAATTCAGTCTGGCATGTTTCGATATGGAGGGCGGCTTTGATGGATTATTTGGCCCTTTGCTGGCCACTGAAATGTTTCTGCAACTTCTCGAACACTACGATTGATGTGACCTTCCTTTCAAGGTGGTGGTAAGCCAGCAAGGGAATGCTCTATTTGAGATCTGCTGAGGAACAGACTTTCTGCAAACTGTAGCTAGTTTCCTGGGAACTTTTTCAAGACTTGGCAGCTGAGCATTACAGGGGTTTTCACATAAGAACCAAAAATATTGTTGTCAATGCAATGCTCCTCTCTCTAAATGCAGGGTCAGGTCCCTCAAAAATCAGACTATTGACGAACAAACTAGTGTATTAAAAGCTTTGGTTTTCTTGGAACTTTTGGATTGCAAAGTTTTAACTGGTGCCAAAAAGTTTTTTGTTTTATTTACTTTGCAGGCCAAAAATATAATTCAGCACAGTGAAATAAGGAAGCAAGAGCTCTCGTACTGATGTAGCGGAGTATGCATTTTACTGTCACCCTTAAAAATCACTATCCAAACCACTCCTCATATTCATGCAACATTAGGGCTGAGAAATCAAACACTGAGAAATCAGGAAATGCAGAATTAAAATTGAAACCTCTGCCTTAGCTCTGTCTCCTTTGTACTTACAGTATGCCTTTAAAATATGGTTAGCAGTGTTTATAGCCATGTTGGTCCCAGCATATGATAGAGACAAGGTGAGTGAGGTAATATCTTCTTTTGGACCAACTTCTGTTGATGAAAGAGACAAGCTTTCAAGCTCTACAGAGCTCTTTTTCAGGTCCTGAAGAAGAGGTCTGTGGAGCTTGAAAGCTTCTCTTTCACCAACAGCAGTTGGTCCAATAAAAGATGTTACTTTACCCACCTTGTCTCTTTTTAAAAAATGTGTGTGTCTCTCTCTCATTACAAATATGCCAGTTACTATGATACAAATTGGAACTTCTTTGTACAGATTGGTTTTTAGACCTGGTTTATTTTGTAGATCTCACTGAGACTTAAAGCCTAAAACCAAGTCTGAAGTAATTTGGTTGAGTAGCTTTTTTAAAGTTTAGAATTGGAAACAAGCCCATGTTCTAAACCCACACTAGCTTTGAATTGCTTTTTTAAAAAAGAATGAAGATTTCAGCTTGCTGACTTCATATGTTCTTAACTTGAAAACCTACTTAACTCGAAACTACCTGGTTTGATGGCTGTGAGCCAAAGAGGAATGTTTCAGGGGCTTATGCTGAACAGGGTTTTGAAAGTTGCCTCATTCAAAAGAATCACGTCTGCATGTCTAATAGTTAGTCTGCTTAAAACCAGCACCCTTGAAAAATGGGCCACTTCCGTTTAGGTGCCTAAATATGAATTTAACAGCCTAATTTCTAGAGACTAGATTTACGGTCTTCAGAATTACCTGAGTCTCATTTAATCTCCCAAGTGCTTAAGTTACTTTTGAAAATGGGATTTGGGCTCTCTAACTTAGGCAATTTTGAAAGCTTTATCCAAGATTTTAAAAGTTTTTGCCTTGAAAATCAAAGCAACCTGTTAGTCCCTTGAAAAACTAGTGTTTAAAAATGTGATTGTCATTCTTTTTGTGGGGGAGGGCAACCCTGATTAGGCTTTTGCTTGGGTAAAGGGATCTTTAAAATATTGACAATTTGCATTTCCTTTTCCCACTACCTCAGAAAACTGAAACAATTTCTGAGATTTCCTCTCAAAAGCTGTGTATCTTGCCTGTTTTTATTAATGTGTTCCTCTGATGTTTTTAATGGATTTTTGCCGGTTTTTATTAATGTGTTCCTCTGATGGATTTAATGGATTGGTGTTTGTAATTTCTTTGCCATCTATTCTGATTACAGTTTTAAAAAATATCTATTGGCATATACAAGTAAAGTAATCTGATAAAAATAATTAGAAAACAAATACCCAGAGGGAGGAATCAGATACAGTGCATCGTATGGGTGGTTACACATCTAACTTTGTAGTCGCCACAAAGGTAAAGTATGTCTTTGCCACAGATGTTTGAGGTGTGAGCTTGGGCCATTAGGATGAATTTATAAATTAAAACTTTTTTCTTTGCACCGTCCAGTGGGTTCATCTTGTGTTGTTCAACCTTGTATTATAGCTGCATTGTAGTTGGAACTTGGCATCTGCATAGCATACAGCTGGGTAAAAATTCCTTCTGCTAGCTGCTAAAATTGGCATCGGATAAGGTTAGTGGTAAAGCTCCAAGGGCAGAAGAAAGAGCAGTAACTGAAATACGCTGTGATAATTTTGTTAAGTTATGTTTATTTTATTGGAGTGTACAGGCCAAAGACCAGTGTTTTACAGGCATTCTGATATCAAAGGAATCTGCCTGGGTTATCAGCGGTTGGCACAGTTCCTGGTTCTTGTCTTTATAGATAAGTCTGTAGGAATTGCCTGGGGCAAAGAGAACTCTGAAGGGTAAGGAGAAGAAATTCTGGGAATGGGGGGTTTGCAGTTGGCAGGTGAATTCATGCATTGGCTTTGTGTCTTGCAGTTCAGTCACAGGTACTGCACTTGGCAGCTAAACAGCTGGGGATCCCTTGCTTATGCTTAGAAGGCTTGGCCTCTCAGAATTCAAGCAGCAGAGAGAGAAGAGTTTTGTCTTGACAGGGATTTTTATTCCCTTCCCCCAGAGCTCAAGCTGATCGGACAAGTGTTTGTGCACATCTCCTCTTCGTGAGTGTGGGGGGGAAGCAATCAACAAAGGCTTTTGTCCACTGATGTTCCACAGTGTCTTGTCTGATGTCTGTAGGCCTCGTCTCCAAATGTCTGTAGGCCTTCTTTTGTTGGGCAGGAGATGACACGTCTTGGGATTAACTAGTATTTCACACTTGGTAATGCTTTTCTCCTGACTGTGGGTTTATAGTTTCAGAGCAAATACTTCCATAGTCACAGAGCAAACACCTAAATATTACCCTATCACATGGAATATAAATATTGTTAGTGGATTAATGCATGCAGCAGTTTACAGGCATTTCACAGAGACTAAACACAGTTTTATAAATCTAACGCCTATTTGAACAGTGCTAACACACCGGTGAGCCAGGCTGGTTTCCACTGATGTATTTGTCAGTGTTCATTGAGGCCTAGGGGCCTTGGCATGAGCTGGCACACAGGCATGGACTCCCTCTCTGCCCATAGGAAAGTCGCTTTATCTTCCTGTGCCTCTATCTTCCATGTCTGTAAAATGGGGATAATACTCGCTTGCACTTGCAGAGTGCTCTGTGACTTACAGATGCAAAGTGCTGTACGCTGTCAGCATTGGACGTTGCTGATCTGCAGTGAGTGAGCCACAGAATGAGAGTTGCAACTGTCAAAATAAACCTTCATAAACTTACAGGCTATCCGAACTCTCTTTATGGATTTCCCTCTGGTTGGCTTCAGCTCTCTGCCTGGAGCAGCCTGAATTGCCTCTGGGGACTCCGCTGGTGTCCTGTTATGGCTGAAATGCAGCATGTTAGAGCCGCTGAGCCCTGCAAAGGAATCTTCAAAGGCAGTGGTATTTCACCTCTGTTACATTGTCTGATTTTGTGTTTTGGAGCCTACCTCCAAGGACTTGGCCTGTAAACTCCAAATTAGCTTCGTTCCCTTGCCCTCCACAAGGGATCTGTTCGCTTAAGGTTGTTCACCTGTCACTGTAGCATCTCAGTGCATACAGGCCCTGATTCAAGAAAGCATGGAGGCAGTCCTGTTGATTAGAAGAGGAAAAGATTGCCCAGTGGCTAGGGTGCTAATCTGGGACTCAAGTAACCTGGGGTCAGTTCCCCGCTCTGGCATAGGCTTGGCTTCCTGTGTGAGTTGGGCAAGTCACTTCGGGGATCTCTGTGCTGCAAAGAAAAACCTACAACACTGAGTCTCTGAGCCCAGTTCGGGCAGCTGACCTGGCTTTAGGGTTAAAAATAGCAGTGTAGGTGTTCTGAGGGCTCCAAGACCCTCCCCCTCGCTGGGTTTCAGAGCCCAGGCTCCAGCGGGCCTTTTATTTGGCGTCTATGTCGCTGTGAAATGGGGGTATAATAGTACGTCCTTATCCAGTGGGGGCATTGGGGGGTAAATGCATTGTGCGGTACTGAGTTACTCTGGTACCTGGGGCCATACTTTGGATAGATTCACCAGGACACTCCCATGGTTAAGTGCTTGATGGATCATGGCTGAAGTTCTGAGACTAGCAGCAGTTAAAGTAGACTGAACTGTCGGGGCATGGAGCAGAGATAGGGGAGCTTTTCTCCTTGACTTTAACCCCCTGTGATTTGCATCTGCCTCATGTAGGGTTCTCCCTCTTTAAGCAAGATTGGATGGCAAATTTTTCAGCTGTTCACCTTGGCAGGAGGAGGGGTTGTATCGCTGAGGACTGTGAGCTTCCTGGCCGGCTGCATTAACTCTGCCAGTTACAGTGATAATCTTGAAGGAATTGAATGTGTATGTAACTAAAGCTTCAGTGGTATTCTGCTGCTTGTCTAGTAAATGAGGAAGATATGCTAACTAATACCGATGGGATGTAATAGCTCTAATAGGTGGATACTAAGGAGAGTAGCTCTCTGGAGCAGGGGTGGTACAATTCTTTCCTTGGTTTGTGCTAAAAATACCAGAGAAGTGGGAAGGCAGGGGACTTTATATTATAGTAGTACCTAAAAGCCCAATGGAGATCAGTCCCTATTGTGCTGGGTGCTGTGCATACATGTAGGTCTCGTGTACACTAGGAAGAAAGTGTATTATTAAAACATGTTCGAATCCTAGCGTAGACAAGGCAAGCTGTAGTTTTAACTCGTTGCCTGGTCAAGGTATCTCCAGTTTCTCTAATCTTTTCCAATGATCGTGATCTTGGGTGTTAATTGCCACAATAGTGGATTTTAACAGATGTTTAGAGTAGTGTTCTCCTAAGAAGATGGTATCCCTGGAAGTAGGAATTTCCATGCTTAACATTTAAAAAACAAAACAAAACACAACTTTCTGGTGAGGTTTTTCCTGAGTAAAAGATATGTTGACTACTCTCCTTCTATTGGTTACAATGTTTATAGCATAATCTGGGACCTCTGTAAATGAGAGATCTGTTTTCTACTCTTCGCAGATATGAATCGTGGGTAGCGCCTGAGAAGAACAAGTCCAGAATAGAAGCCATTAAATGGAGATGCGATTGCTGAGAACAGCCGGAGGATCTGTCTGGGTTTACAAGGACGTTCATATTGAATTAGGTAGGGAGTGGATCTCCTTGTTGCTTTTCCCTACATGGAAAGATTGTTTAAAAGGGGATTTTCAGATAAAAGAATATCCTTATTTGTACTGTAACCTTTGTTTTTAATTGTGAAACACTTCTCAGTGGTTTGAGCATTGGCCTGCTAAACCCAGGGTTGTGAGTTCAATCCTTGAGGGGGCCACTTAGGGATCTGGGGCCTAATTATACTGTTAACTTCCTGCAATTCTCTCAGATTGGACTAGATCTGTAGGAAGACCATCACATTCTTGTTGATTTCACCTTTAGGTTCTCAGGCACTAGTGCAGTGCTTCAGTATTTGAGTTGTAAACACTGCTGGGCAACTTACGTTTAGTTAGTTAACAAAAATAACACCCTTACCATTAGTATTTTACAAACACTGCTGCTGGAAACCTTTGTGTTACTCTAAGGTCTGGTCAAAACATGCTTCTTGTACTGATATAATTAGGGGTGTGATTTTTTTTCTTCCAAAACAATTAGGCTGGTACAACACCTAGCATGGAGGCAGTCGTACCAATATAAAGGTGCCATATACTCATGCAGTTTTATTCTCCTTCCCAAGTGGGACCAGTCATACTACTGGTATACATACCAATATGACAGAGTCCATGCTAGGGTGTTGTGGTGCTTTAACTATATACCAGTAGAGTTAAAACAGTACAGTTCTTGCACAGACAAATCATTGGTAACTTTAACAGTCTCTCTTGGATGTGTTTCAGGTGGTTTGGTGACTGCCATTGTGTTTATTCACACATAATAGTCTGAAGCTGGGACAAGCTAGTTACCGCCGTTGTTCTGAACTCCAGTCCCAGTCTGAATGAACAGCCTTTCCCAAAGGAACAGAGCAACATTAGGTTCCTCACGTTGTAACTTGATTCATAGATTTCCAGGACAGAAGGGACCATTGTGAGATCATCTAGTCTGACCTCCTGTGTAACACAGGCCGGAAAACTTCCCCCCAATAAATCCTAGATCACATCTTTTAAAAACATCCAGTCTTAATTTAAAAATTGTCAGTGATGGAGAATCTACCACGACCCACTGGAACAATTCAGCAAGGTTAATTACTCTCACCGATTAAAACTTTACGCCCTTCTAGCTTGCGTTTCCCCTGAGCAAAGCCTGACTTCCATCACCCTGCTCCCCTACTCAAGGTGCTGATGAAGGCATAAAGGGTATTTCTTCACTGCATGTAGCCCAGGTGTTGCCCTAATTTCCCCTCCCATCCACACACACAACCCTCTCGCGTGAGTTTGGCACTTTTAACCCAGGCTAGCTGGCCTGGCTGGGGAGGTGGGCTAGAGCCCAGGTTCTGCTGGCATTCGGGGTGGTAACCCATCCGCTTTAGTGGGAACGTAGGCTAAATCGCTCCACTGCTGCTAGGCCTCCAGTGTTGTCCCACAATTGCCCCATGTGCCCCGAAGGAGAGACGAGTTCTCCCACAATTCCCTGGGTCGTAGAGTAGCTCCGGTTAGTGCAGCACAAAGAACCATGGGATATGCCCCCAGAAGCCCTAATGACAAACCCAGGGAATGCAGCACCTGACAGGGAGCAGTAACTAGGGTTGGGCTTTGCAGCATGGCTGCTCACATCCGTGCTAAGCTAACCTGGGTGCTTCGACCTGAGTGCCAAGCACCCAGGCTAACTGTGTAGTGAAGACCTGCCCAAACAGGGTTATTGTCTAAGGCTCATGTGATCCCATCCCTAAAGGGAGCGCTCAGATTATGATGCACAGTTGAGCATTTCTGGTCCTATCTAGCAGTGGCTGGTGGAACCACGTACGTTTTAGCCACTTCATTATGACAAAGCTCCGATGTCATAAATTGCCACCCTAAACCACTCTAGACCCAGACTGCTGACCGCTACCTTTGAGAGCCTTGCTCTTTCCAAACTCAGCCTGCATTAGTGAATATAAGGCCAGATTTTTGGAAAGAACACCGCTCCCATTTAGCCACCTAAATGAAATGGCCAGGCTCTCAGCCACATTGAGCACCCAGCGGGGAGTGCTGGGGTCCTGAGCTCTTCTTGAAAATCTGGTATGTAAGCTATCACTTAAATCGGCTTCTGTACCAGATGACTGGAGGGTAACTACTATAACACCAAAATTTAAAAAAAAAGGCTTCAGAGGTGATTCTGCCAAGTAAGGCCAGCTTCAGTACCAGGTAACTTGGTTGAAACTGTATGTGACGGGTTGGATCACAGAAACCCCCCTGGGAGCTGCCAGCCGATGTGCCAAGACTACTTCTATTCCTGTTTTCCCTGCCAGCTCAGGACTCCAGCACCTTGTCTTGCTGAGCCAGACACTCCCGTCTGCTCCAACAAAGACCCAAGGTCTGAATTACTTGCCCCAAAGCTGTAGGTTTACCTGAAAAAAGCTCACAGTAGTGTGCTTGTCTTTAGCACTCAGATACCCAACTCCCAATGGGGTCTAAACCCAAATAAATCCGTTTTAAGTGGTTCTAAGCAGTAACAGACAGAACAAAGTAAGTCACCAAACAAAATAAAATAAAATGCGCAAATCTGTGTCTAATCAAACTAAATACAGATAATCTCACTCTTAGAGATGCTTCGAGTTTTTTCCTCAGACTGGACACCTTCCAGGCCTGGGCACAATTCATTCCCCTGGTACGGCTCTTGTTCCAGCTTAGATGGTAGCTAGGGGATTCTTCTCTCCCCACTTTGTTCTATTCCAGCCCTTTATATATCTTTTGCATAAGGCGGGAACCCTTTGTCCCTCTGGGTTTCCATCCCTCCCCCACCGGAAAAGCACCAAGTTAAAGATGGATTCCAGTTCAGGTGACATGATCACATGTCACTGCAAGACTTCATTACCCACTTGCCAGCACACACATATACAGGAAGACTCACAGGTAAATACAGCCATCTGCAGACAATGGGAGTCATCAAGATTCCAAACCACCATTAATGGCCCACACTTTGCATAATTTACAATAGGCTCTCAGAGTTATATTTCATATTTCTAGTTTCAGATACGAGAGTGGTACATTTATACAAATAGGATGATCACACTCAGTAGATTATAAACTTTGTAATGATACCTTACAAGAGACCTTTTGCCTGAAGCATATCCTAGTTACATTATATTCACTTCTTATCATATTTTTGTAAAACCATATAGACTGCACAACGTCACACTGTAGTAAAGAACAGAATGATCAGACACATAGATAAGCATGATGTGTTTGGGGAGAGTTAACACAGCTGATGTAAAGGAAAATACATGCCTCAATCTATCCGAATTCTTTGAGTGAGTCAACAGGCATCTGGATAAGGGTGGATACAGTGTACTTGGACTTTCAGAAAGCCTTTGACAAGGTCCCTCACCAGAGGCTCTTAAGCAGACTAAGCAGTCATGGGATAAAGAGGGAAGGTTCTCTCATGGATCAGTATCTGATTAAAAGATAGGAAACAAAGGATAGAAATAAATTGTCAGTTTTCAGAAGAGAGAGAGGTAAATAGTGGTGCCCCCCACGGATCTGTACTGGAACGAGTGCTGTTCAACATATTCATAAATTTTTTTGAAAAAGGGATAAACAGACAATACAAAATTACTCAAGATAGTTAAATCCAAATTTGACTACGAAGAGTTGCAAAGGGATCTCACTAAACTGGGTGACTGGGCAACAAAATGGCAGATGAAATTCAGTGTTGATAAGTGCAAAGTAATTCACGTTGTATGTATAGTTAGGATTATGTTTTCCAAAATGGTGGAGTCTAAATGTGCTATTACCACTCAAGAAAGAGATCTAGGAGTCGTGAATGGTTCTCTGAAAACATCCGCTCAATGTGCAGTAGAAGTCAAAATAGCTAACCATTTTAGGAACCATTAGGAAAGGAATAGATAATAAGAGAGAAAATATCATAATGCCATTACATTATATAAATCCATGGTACACCCACACCTGGAATAATGCATGCAGTTCTGGTCATCCCTTCTCAAAACTGATACATTAGGATTGGAAAAGGTACAGAGAAGGGCAACAAAAATGATTAGGGGTATGGTAGAGCTTCCATATAGGAGTGCTGGAAAAGACTGGGACTGTGCATCTTAGAAAAGAGACGGCTGAAGGGAGATATGATAGAGGTCTATAAAATCATGACTGGGGTGCAGAAAGTGAACAGGCAAGTGTTATGTACCTCTTCAAGAAACACAAGAACTGGGGCAGGGCGGGGGGGAGGGGTGTCACCCAATTGAATTAATAGGCAGCAGGTTTAAAACAAAAGGAAGTACTTCTTCACACAGTGCACAGGCAACCTGTCGAACTCGTTGTTGGGGAATATTGTGAAGGCCAAAAGTATAACTGAGCTCAAAAAGGAATTAGATAAGTTCAAGGAGGACAATAAGTCCATCAATGGCTATTGGCCAAGATGGTCAGGGATGCAGCCCCATGATCTGGGTGTCCCTAAATCTTTGACTTCCAGAAGCTGGGACTGGATGACAGTGGATGGATCATTCAATAATTGCCCTGTTCTGTTCATTCCCCCTGAAGCACCTGGCATTGGCCACTGTCAGAAGAGAGGATACGGGGCTAAATGGACCATTGGTCTGACCCTCTATGGCCGTTCTTATGTCCTCTAACCCTTTCCAGAAGTGCAAAGGAAATGGCTCAAGTTAATAAATAAATAAAACCTTCAGCTGTTTTTTTTGTTTTCCCTTCTAAATCACATTGGCAGCATGACTGGCTCACGTTGGCTGGGAGGAATATTCTCCATTAATCCATTCCTGAAGATCCCATATGAATTAAACAGTTTTTTTTTTTTTAAGAGAGTTTTAAATGCCTCCATTTGAGTGCAGACATTGTCAGGTAGAGGGGAGAATCTGTCCTACCCCAGAAACTGGAATGCTATATGCCATTTCAGATGCACATATGTCCAAGTGTAATTGTAATGGGAGCTGACATGGAGAGACCACCCGGGACTCTGCTGAGAATTTGAATTTCAAAGCAAGTAATTAAACCACATCAGTAAAGCAGCTCTTATAGGGAAGGGGGAGGGGACCTCTAAGCCTACAAGAAGGGGCATTCTCAGGAAAGATAGGAATGTTGAAATGAATCCCTTAGGGGGACTTAAATCTTAAGCACTTCCACATGACCTCAGTCGCTGGCAGATTCAGAACACCCAGGGTAGTTCTCTTTCCACTGAGTGACATTAAGAAGGTCTACTATTTTCACCGGGCTTCCTCCCCCCCTCCCGCCTCCCCAACCCCTTTTGTCCAGGGTCAAAAAGTGGCTACTTGGATCTGATGGGATTTCAGATATGTTGGAGATAGGAAACTCTGTGGTTTAGGGCTCCTTTCCAGAGCTCTTCAGATGCTTGGCTACAGTCTGAGAAAGTCTTGCATTGGTTCATAACCCTTGCTTTGCGCATATGTAAGTGTATGTATTAAAAAAAAAAAAAGTAGGTTTCTTAAGCTATTTTAAAAGGAATTATTGACGTGTACAGATGTGAACTGGAAGCTCTGCTTACTGAAAATAATTAACCCTTTCCAGCACAGTAGCATATTCAATCCTTACAGTATATAAGGTAGGCAGAGCTAGTACCGCCATCTGTTAAGGTTGTTCAGCCACTCTGTTTTCAGTTGCTTATAACTTGACCAAACTTCAACTGTTTGGGCTGAAACTTTTCATGCCAGGTGTCTGCCTCACGCTGATTTTTTTCCCCTCCCCCAGCCAAACCAGTTCAGCAGTTTCAGAGAATGAGGCTAAGGAAAAATATGTTTTGTGATGTTTTAAAAAAAGAGAGGTCACCAGATTTCTTTTTTTAGAAGCTCTAGTGCCCCCATGATTTGGCTCAAGGACTTGAAATTTGGCAGAGGGTTTGGGGCGGGGGGAAGTGATCCTTGGAACAGGGCTGGATTTTTTGTCATCCCCGTGAAAATCCACGCAAATCTGGCAGGGTTTCCTAAGCCTTTGAAAAACCGCACGTAGAGACTTACTGGAGCTTTGCAGCTAAATTCCCTGAAGATTCCATCTGCAGTGAGCATGCTCCAGTCTGGGGTTGAGCAGGACTTTCCTTGCAACTGTGGTTTCCAGCTGCTCCAGCCTGAGTGTAGGTCCAAACTGCAGAGAGAGAGAGAGAGAGAGAGTGTGTGTGTGTGTGTGTGTGTCCGTCCGTCCCTCCCTCCCTCCTGCTGGGCCCAGAGACAAGAAGAGCCAGGCAACCTTAATTCTGGCATTTCCTAACTTCCGTGTGCTTGGCTTTGCAACATTAATGAACTTTTCACCTTTTAAGGGGAGGTGCATGTACGCATGCACATGTGTGCAATTTAGTCTTTGTATTGCCTGTTAGGTGAGTGCTGTGGTTTTTATATGCAAATGTGAAGACAAGCGAATGCAACGTACGGTCGTCACGTAGAATGCTCGCACCGTGCAAAGGAGGCAGACGGGCAGGATGGTAGCAGGAAAAGCACTCAACAGGAAGGCAGAAGTATCTGCAAAGAGGCAGTGCAGGGAATTACTGTATCTTGCACCACATCACACCTCTGTTCTGGTCACTGTCCTGCTGCAGTCCTGCCCTTCAGCTTGTAACTTACCCCAGTGTGTACATCACCTTTGATGTGCTTTCCTGCTCAGACAGTTTTACCGTCTAAAGATGGAATGAAAGGACAGCCATGGAGAGAGATAGGGACCAGGGGTTGAGTTGGAGTGCCTTGGCAAGCTGGAATCTCCAGTCTCTAAGCCTTAATTTTTAAACCGGTATTGAGCCTCTAAGCCCTTTGTGGTTGTGAAGAGGACCTTCAAAATACAGTGCAAACCAATGCAGCAAGGTCTGCTTGCGTCTCCAAACAGCCTGTAACAATAGCTGAGAGGCCTGCGTTGTCCCCTATTCATCGGCATAGGATGTTGACTCTAAATCCTAATTTGTCTCTGTGTCGGTTTTACTATTTCACTCCAGGGCACAGTATGCAAAAAGGAGGGACTATCCTATTAAGAACTCCAGTGTTCTGACGAGCTTCTCATTTTGGCATGAGTGGGCAGAGCTTGGGCAGGGGGCAGAGCTTGGAACAGTACTGGCCTTCCTCCTCCTCCCCCCCCCACCAGGGCCCACCACCTCAACCACTTGTGAAGACCATCCCTCACAAAATGAGAGGAATTCACCACTTTTTTGGGGTGGGATAGGGCTGGGGGGCAGTTTCCCTTGAAGAGTGAGAGGTCAAAACTGTTAGAATATGGTCCAGCTCCCACTGCTGTCCTGGCCTCTCTTTGGAAAGGTAAAGAAGCCTGTCCTCACGGCCGATGAAAGGTGATGGCTGTTGAACTGGATGTGCAGTGTTCTGAATGGGTTGGCCCTTGCAGGGGAGTTTTGCTAGCAGATGTCTTGCTCTTTTCATGCCAGGGCCCTGCGACTGCTCACATCAGCTATGTCACTGGTGCTAGCTCCTCCCGCATCTCCCCAGTGTGGCAAAGTGGCCCTCTGGGTGTTTGCGATGCTGTTTCCGGTATAACCTTCTCCTGGTTCACTTATCCCAGAATTTAATGTGTTGTCACTCCCTGCTGCTTGGTCATGAGCCCCCTTTTTTCGGGGGGGGGGGGGGGAAGAGTTTCACAAGCATCTGTTCTGTCTGACGTGACGTTTCTCTAGATGAGGGAAGCACTCTGACACTGTTAAACACTTGGCAAGCCTGTAGCTCTGCTTGAGGAATGCAGACTTCGCTGTTTCGGGAACGTAGGCGGTTCTCCAAGGACGGTCCGCTCGGAACAAAGTCTGAGGGTGCAATGCAAAGTTTCCTGTCACTCCAGGAACAGCCCCACCATGCTGTGGTGTCCCATACGCTTTGGGGGTGGGTATTTCTGAAAAGGCAACCGCTGTGGGTAATATCCCCCTACGTGATAGCTGTAATGACGACAAATACGCCGCCATCTGCCTGGATCCATCTGTCGTCTCCTGTCTTACACTCAGATTGTACACTCCTTGGGACAGGGACTGCCTTTTTGTTCTGTGTTTGTACAGCACCTAGCACAGGGGGTCCTGGTCCATGACTAAGGCTCCGAGGCGCTACAGTAATACAAACAATAAATGCTTTAAAAAAAGAGGCTGGGAGCAGAGGACAGGGGAACTCTCTCCAGAGGCGACGGGTGAGGGGGGACACATGGGGTCACATGCTCCCTCAGAGTTGCTGCTTGACTTGTACTGAGCGAGCTCACGCGGCCTGAGCATTTTCAGTAACATTTGCTGAAACTGCTGCTCTCACTTTGCCCCGGTACGGGTTGTCTCTGCCCTTTTCTATATAGGGAGCTTACTTCCCCTGGGAACTGGCTGTCTGCTTCCCTCATTGCCCTCTCCTGGCGTCATTGCCACCTGCACAGCTGTTTGTTTACTCCCAGAGTTTGTTCTACAATTCAGACAGTCTCCCTGAATTGCCACTGAAGGGGCTGCGTTCAGCTGCTTGAGAGCAAGTGGCTTTCCCAGGCTCAGAAGCCCGATCTTGACTGCCCTGCAAGGCTTAGCATGGTAATGCCTGCCTGGGTGGGGAGAGTGCTTGAGCCAGCAGCAGAAGTAGGGTGAATGGGCACTGCTGGCCTCATGCCTATAGGGGCTATATGGGCAGTGCTATTCCCACCGCTCTCTTGCCCCATTTGCAAGCAGCAAGGGAATGACCCCCATAGGATCTGCTATGCAGGTGTTCTCTGCCGCTCATGCCCGACTGCCTGCCTTCCCTCTGCAGCATGCTCTGAGGCTCTGCTCCGCTGACAGTGCCACCAAGCAGGGGCGTGAGTCCCTGCACAGTCTGCTCCGGTCCTTTCGTGGCTCCATCAACAGCCCCCTGCATCAGGCTCTGCCCCCTGGCAGGTAATGTGGAGGCGGGAGGGAGGAGCTGGCAGGGAATCGGTGCATATGGGGTTACTAAGATGTAGGGAAGAGGCTGGAAATGCAAAAGGGAAAGTGTGGTGGTGAGGGAGGGAGAGCTTGAAAGCAAATAGCTGCCCAGCTTTAAGGCTAGTTAAATTTGTGTGTGGTCATTCACACTTCAGTGGAGCCTACAAGAAAGCGGCAAAGCAATGGCTGTGTTGAGCAGCTGGTGTTTCTCTCTTGGGGCAGGTTGGGGAGTGGGGTGAACTTGAAAGCTGAGCAAAAGCAGAAGGATGATTTTGTGTTAAGTCACTGTACTGGGATTTGAGAGACCTCGGTTCAGTCTCTGGCTCTGCCACAGACTCCCTGTGTGGCCTTGACCAAGGCACTCAATAGCTGTGCTGCAGTCCCCGTCTGTAAAATGGGGGTGATACTTCTTGATCCCTGTGAGGATACATTCATTGGTTTTTGAGGTGCTTAGATACCATGGAGATGAGCATCAAAGAAAAACAAATAAATAAAGAAGGCTTGATCAGTGTTGGATGAGGCACTTCCCAGGGAAATGGCAGCCTATGGGCTGCATTGGCCAGGCTCGGGGGAAATGTGTATAGGTGTGTGATATATTGCCCTCTGCTGGTGGTAGTTGCACTTGCTTGTGTGGTTCTATCTCCCTCCAGTGCAGTGGTTCTCAACCCGTGGCCCGCGGGCTCCTTGCGGCCCAATCAGCACACAGCTGTGGCCCATGTGACATCCTCAGGGCCATACAGGTAGTATATATATATTGTGTGGATGAGGCCCACATGTCACATGATATGTGAGAGAGCTGCATATATGGGCCACAATGGTAAGTTGAGAACCACTGCTCTAGTGGCTGGCCTGCTTAAGGTTACATCGCTACTGTACATCACAATTCTACTGGCACTAACAGAGATTTTTCCTTAAATTTAAATGCTGTCTTTGCAGCACAGCAGACCCTGAGCGCTAATCCCATTTGGCTCACGCCCCCTGTTGGTTCTTGTATGTTGGTGTCCTGCTCCCTCCGGGGGCTTGTCAAACCCAGAGTTCGACAGACCTCAAGACAGAAGACCTATCTGTTGGCCAGGGTTTTGTTTGAACTTCATAATAGGGAGTCGGTGTTTGATTTGAATGATTTTACTGATGCAAGGCAATGAAGTTCCTTGGTGATAGGTGCAGATATAAAGTTCTGAATTAAAAACTGGGCTGTGTGGTGAGAACACAGTTCAATGTTGTGTGCTATGGAAAGAGACCGCACTTTGCTGTGTAACTGTAGATACGCATGTGTAGCAATTTACTTCCTGTGTTGCGAGAAACAATGCAAGAGCATACCATTAATACCCGCAGTGGGGTTAGGGACGTGGACAGTGGCAGGTAGCGGAGACTTCTCACATTCTCAAAATCTGGAACGGACTAACTGGTAGGTCTCATTGCTCAGGTTGAAGCCTGCTTAGCTTTTTTTCTAATAAAGGTGCTTGTTACCTACCGTGCTTACCTTAAAAAGGTCTGTCGGTAGCTCTGTGCAACTTCATTGGAAGCTCCGTGCCCCTAACTCTCATGAGTTTTTTAATGCAGGTCTAAAGCCCCAGCTCCTGGAGGCAGGTGACTAGGTGAGATCCTCAGGTTTCCTTTACCAAAAAATTAAGCTTCTAACCCGGGTGTTTTAAGAAAAACGGCTTTACAGCGTGACCCAAGTGCACCCTAAAAGCTGAAGCCAGAGGGTAAATAATCCCCCTTCTTCCCCCCCTCTGCATACTTGTTGACAAATATCATGGATTTTTAAAAATAATGATTTGGGGGGCAGGGGGCTGACTAGCAATCGAGTTGGTAGTTCTGCAGCAGCGAAGAGGCTTTTCTGTTATTTAAAACTTGGGTGCCACTAGCCTAGAAATTCTCTCCAGGTGCTCCCAGGTTACTCGTGTGGGAATTCTGTGCCAAAATATTAAAAATTCTGCGCACAATATTTTCAAATTCTGCATATTTTATTTGTCAAAATAATAAAAAAGATTCAGGAAATGTTTTTTGAGAAATAAATTATTACTCAGAGTTCTGTATTAATATGCCTAGTAAGGAATCTATTTAAACTACAACACAGAACCGTATTTCCCGGACCCCTCAGAAGCAGTGCAAAGGCTTGGGGGAGTCAGGGGTAGCGGAGGAGCTGAGGGAAGTAATTGCTGGGAAGGAGTCTGGGAGTGAACTTGGAGGGTTGTTGGGTGTGGGTGGGAAAAGTGTGGAAACAAGTTTTTATTGGGGGTGGGGATGGATTGTTAGAGAGCTTCCCCCATGCAGACCCTGGCTGACCCCTAGCCTCTCCCATTCAATCAGGCACACTGCCCCGTCCCTATGCATCCTTGCACCCCCTGTCAACCTGTCCCTCCATTGCCACTCAGACACCCATTCCCATGTGGCCCTGCACCTCCTTCCCCTGCCCCCATGTGTCTCTGTGGCCCCACTCAGCCACCCCCCTGTCCCTGTGTGGTCCTGCACCTCCCTCCCCCTTGTGGCCCTGTGCCTCCACTCCTATTCAGCCTCTGTCCCAGGCTGTCCTCCCCCACTAGCCCTTATGAGCTCCTGTCTGTGACCCCCCAGCAGCCCCACTCTGTCTGTCTCTCCCTGTCTCCTGATCTGACCTGACAGGCACTGTGAAGAAGGCAGGCTCTTTCTCTTCTCTAGCTGGCCAGGAGCTGGTGCTCTGTTCTGTTGTCACAGCGTCCTCTGGCGGGCAGAAGGCGGAACTGCAGCAACTTTCCAGCAGAAGCTTTTTTCTGCACGGGTCATTAATTATGCACACGCGGTGGTGCAGAATTCCCCCAGGAGTATCAGGTGGTGGTAGTAATATTTAGCTTGTATTTGGTGCACAGTGTGCTGCATTCCCTTATTGCAGGGGTTTTCAACCTTTTTCTTTGAGGTCCCCCCAACATGCTATAGAAACTCCATGGCCCAGCTGTGCCGCAACTGTTTGTCTGCATATAAAAGCCAGGGACGGCGTTAGAAGGTAGCAAGCAGAGTAACTGCCCAGGGCCACAGGGGGCATCACAAAGCTAAGTTGCTCAGGCTTCGGCTTTAGCCCTGGGTGGTGGAGCTTGGGGGCTTTGTCTTTCTGCCTTGGGCCCTATTAAGTCTAATGCCAGCCATGCTTGACGGACCCCTGGCTGAGAACCACTGCCTTATAGAACTTTAGCTTTGTTCCATAAGGATTCTTAGATGGGATTTTTCCCCCTTTTTTTTAAAGCGACTTGTTTCTCGGCTGCCTTCCATTGAGAGGAGCCTTGAAAGCTAGTGGACAGTGCTGAATGCCTTATTCCAGGGGGGTATTTAATTTATAATTCTTGCTTCAGGAGAATGTGGTGGAGAGGGCACAGGAAATGTTCATTCGTTTCTAGCTTCCAGGCATGCACTTCCCTGTGTTTTTTAACTCGGTTTTTTGGGGCAGATAGCATAGAGCAGTGGTCCCCAACCGTTTTTGTCAGGCGCCAGACGACGAGCCACGGAGGACCGTGGTGGCGGACGAGCATCCGCCGAAATGCCGCCGACAAGCGGCAACGTCAATAGGCATCGCTGCCAAAATGCCGCCGACAAGCAAGCGTCATCCAGAGATGTCGCCACCAAAATACTGCTGAAAATCGGCGGCATTTCGGCGGTGACACCTCTGGATGACGCTGCTTGTCAGCGACATTTCAGCGGATGCTTGTCCGCCGGCCAGTACGCGGGCACACTTAGACGCCCCGGCCGGCACCACGTTGGGGACCCCGGCGTAGAGCATTCAGGTGGGCAGACTTATCTAGATGAGTTTGTGTGTATTGACTCTTAGAAACGCATGTGTCATGCTCATCAGACTGGCTTGGCAGGTGATGGTAGTCTAGTGGCTAGAGCATGGATTCTATTCCCAGCTCCACTCGCTGTCTCCCCCTGGGTCAGCTACTCAGCATCTGTCTCAGTCCGCTTGCTTCTGAAGTAGGGATGCCCGGCTGCATCACAGGGCCATCCTGCGGCTGAGTGCCACATAACTGGCATGTTGATCAGTTCTCCTTATTGCAATTGACTTTGAGAATTACATTCCTACTGACTCTGCCTTTTGGGAGTGACCAGTCTAATACAAGAATAGTGCGGGACAAGATTCCCGTCTCCTCTTCACCGGATCAGTTTGGTTTCTGTTTCTCGCTGCAGTCCCACGGTCAGCGTCTACCCTCAACTAGAGAGCACAGTCCCACTGGAAAATTGGACCCTTCAAGAGACAGTGGTGGAAGCAGTACTTTGTGACAGATTTGCCTTTCGCAGTACTAGGGGGGAGAGGCTGAACACACAACTGGAAGTCAGCAGATGGGACCAGGCGTTGCTTTGTGCATTGTTCCAAGGGCTGTTTCATTATGCGTCAACTTTCACTTCTATAGCATTGCATAGAGTTTGCTTCCTTAAGTACTTCCCTGAGCTCTCCATGCACTTTGGGTCGTCTTGGGTGATAGCAGTGAAGGTATAAAAACACCCTGCTTAGCCAGTCGCTACAGTGCAGAGACTGTGGGAGCGGTGTAGCAATCACCGCAATGCTGCACAACAGCTTGGGAAGCAACTGTGAAGAAACTCAATGCCATTGCAAGTGCCAGGTGAGTAAAGGTAGGCAGAACGTCACTGAGCTGCTGTTTGTCCAGGACATCAGTGCTGGCATGGCTGTGATTTGCTGAGCACCTCTGACAGCACTTTGCTGCTTAATGCTGTCCTGATGCGTGGAATTTTAGCCGCCCCTTGCTAACCTCGGTATCTGAAGGTGGCACCTGCAAGGAATATCCAAATCCTGACCCAGCCAGACCCTACTTAGTCTGTGAGATGACATGATCGCAGCCTACGAGGTGTGATTGTCAGTAATGCCTTTCATCAGTGACTGCTTTATGGTGATCGTTTGGGGAGTTTAGTAGCCCTGAAACTTTCTCCCCTGCTCAGGTTCCCAAAGGAGCTGGGATATTGTGGGTGGTGGTTGATCAGATTAATTTAAGGAACTATAGCTGTCCTCAAACATTTGCCAGGCAGAGCTACCCTGATAACTAGAACAGGAGTACTTGTGGCACCTTAGAGACTAACAAATTTATTTGAGCATAAACTTTTGTGGGCTACAGCCCACTTCATCAGATGCATAGAATGGAACATATAGTAAGAACATACAGACATACATACATTTTATATATAATATAAAATACACACACACACACACACACACACACACACACACACAGAGAGAGAGAACATGAAAAGGTGGAAGTTGCCATACCAACTCTTACGTATGTGTATATATATCGTCTTACTATATGTTCCATTCTATGCATCCAATGAAGTGGGCTGTAGCCCACGAAAGCTTATGCTCAAATAAATGTGTTAGTCTCTGAGGTGGCACAAGTACTCCTAGTTTTTTTGCGGATACAGACTAACACGGCTGCTACTCTGAAAACTGATAACTAGCTGCATGCTGTTGCCACTTACCTTGACTGCAAGAGAGTTGGGTTTTGTGTTACACGTCGGGCAGCCTTTAAAGCCCTGCTCTGCAGGAATTAGTTTGTTGTAAGTGGGACAAGTCCTGTCCGATGGTCTATGCACAGAAAACCATCTGGCGGTGGAAGTTAGGATTGCCCCGTCGCTGGGAAAAGATGCAGCAACGGAGGTTGATCCTGAAATCATCCTACATCAAATGACATATTCCATACGTGATGAAAAGCCCGGGTGAGCTTCCTCTCGGCGACTGTGCCATAGGAGTTAGAACTGGAAAAGGCCTCTTGGGTCACAGCTAGTCCATTGCCCTGGGGCCAGCACAGGATGATTCCCCACTGTATATTTTCCAGGTGCTTGTGGAGAGAAGGGCAAATATCATGATCTGAATTGTGTCTAAACTGTGGCCTAATTCTGCTCCGTAAGTTGTCAATGGCAATAATGCCTCAATCTTTTGGAGCACCTCTCACCCCATGGATCTCAAGGCTCTTTCCAGAGGGGGTTGGCGATATTAGCCCTTTTCACAGATGTGGAAACTGAGGGACATGTAGGTGAAGTGGATGCTTGGATAGAACCTAGCTCTCCCGAATCCCAGTCCGGTGCTCTATCTGCTGGACCACTCGGACGTAAATGGGAGCAGAAGTCACTTTGCCTCTAAGTTCCTCGTGACAGGAGCGCTGTGGCAGTGCCCTAACATAACATTGCTGTGTAGCATCCCGTGATGTCACTCCCAGAGCGTGTTGCCCACAGGTACAGCAAATGGGTAGCGGAGAGGAGAACTGGCAGTTTCTCTGCTATTGAAAGACGTGCGTTGTTTCAGACAAACCAATTCGGCTGCCCGTCGCTGTTTGACGTACGAAGCTGGGTATCGATCCAAGGAGAAGTTACAGCACAGGACTGGTTATAAATAACTTGACACTCTGTAAGCATTAAAGCTTGGAAAAGCTGTCTTCTCTCCCGAGCAAATCTGCCCGAAGGGCAGCCGGCAGCCTGAAGATCGCTGCGTGATACCACTTAATTGGCTGAGGCAGGTTTGTACTGAAAGTGATTGGAGTGGACCTGAAGTCCCCAGGAGGCTGGGCAGGGCTGCTGCTGTGTGTGTGTGGGGGGGGGGGGTGTCCCCCCCCCCCCCAAGGCTCTCGTGCTATAATGAATCTGTGTACTCCGATACTGAGCAGTGAGCGCTGTGTGACTGCTCTTGCGGGAAATGCTGTGGGAGGAATGTACTTACAGGTGAGCTCATGGACACAGAGGTCTTCTGCTCAGCCTGGAGATTAGATTTCCCCCTGACTTGATACAAGAGGAAATGTTTGCCATGGTGAGCTCTCCTGGGCCAGAAATGGTCAGTCCCCTCACTCTGGGACTCTGTTGGATCCACCTCCGAAGTGGCTGCATTTAGTACTGATGTGACTCCTCATACAGCACTTTGGGCTCATTCTTAACAAGATTTCTGTGTCGGGATGTCCATTATTCAGCTATATATAAAAAAAGATCATGATTGATAGGCTTCAATTGCATCCTTAATTTACTCAAAGTAGGAGGGGTCTGTGCTAGCATTACTTAATGCAGGTCAGGGTAAACTGTACTCTTGCTGCAGGTGCATAAGCTTCAGTTATCCCTCGCAGAAGCTCATTGTTGGTGGAAGAATATTGCTCTCCAGAGGGGACAGCTTTCTCTGCCCTCCCCCGTGAATTTTCTTTTCAAACAGTGAACGTGATCTGTGTTTGGGACATCGCCAAGTCTACATTCAGCAGAAGCAAAGGGCTTGCTAAACAATATGCATGGGAGAATCTTCGGAGCGTAGCGAGGAATGGAACTGATGCATGCTTGCCCAGTTTGTTCCTTTCCATCCTGGGCTTGGTTCACAAACATCTGGATTCCCTCTGTAGGCAGAAACGCCATTCTAAAGAGGGGCTGGGGGCTCGCGAGAACTCTGAGAAATGCTTTGTTTGGAGACGCTTCAGTGCCGGCGCGGTAACAATATTGTGAGCTGACTGGTTCAAGGACAATCTGGATCTCAGATTTGGCTGCCTGCCAAACTGTGACCTAAAATTGAGCTATTTAAATAAAATCTAATTTCTAGTGCCTACTAATGTTCTAGATGTTTAACCATACACCCAGCCCACCACGGCCCTGTAGAGCATAAGTGCTGAACTATGAATGTGATAGGCACATGAGGACACACCATGTTTTGCAGAAGGTCAGACTAGATCAGTGGTCTCCAGCCTTCTTACACACACGATCACTTTTTGAATTTAAGATCAACCCAGGATTTGCACCACCCCTTCCCCGAGGCCCTGCCCCACTTACTCCATTCCCCCCTCCCTCTGTCACTTGCTCTTCCTTGCCCTCACTCACTTTAACCAGGCTGGGGCAGGGGGTTGGGGTTCGGGAGGGGGTACAGGCTCTGGGCTGGGGCTGAGGGGTTTGGAGTGTGGGAGCGGGCTCTGGGCTGAGCCTGGGGCAGGGGGTTGGGGTACAGGAGGGGGGTGAGGAGTGCAAGCTCCGGGAGGGAGTTTGGGTGCAGGGTGTGGGGCAGGTGGTTGGGATGCGGGAGGGGGTACAGGGTCTGGGAGGGAGTTTGGGTGCAGGGTGTGGGGCAGGTGGTTGGGATGCGGGAGGGGGTACAGGGTCTGGGAGAGAGTTTGGGTGCAGGAGGGGGCTTTGGGCTGGGGCAGAGGGTTGGGGTGCAGGAGAGGGTGCGAAGTGCAGGCTTTGGCCAGGAGGAGCTTACCACAGGTGGTTCCCGGTTGGTGGTGCAGCGGGGCTAAGGCAGGTTCCCTGCATGCCCTGGCCCCACGCTGCTCCTGGAAGTGGCTGGCATGTCTCTGCGGTCCCTGGGTGGGGGGTGGAGTCAGGCAACTCCATGTGCTGCCACTGTCCCTGCCCCCTAGTGCTGACTCCGCAGCTCCCATTCACCGGGAACTGCGGCCAATGGGAGCTGCGGGGGCGGTGCTCGCGGACACGGGCAGCACACTGAGACCCGCTTCCCCTCCTCCCCGGGCCGCAGAGACATGCCAGCCACTTCTGGGAGCAGCGTGGGGCCAGATCAAGCAGGGAGCCTGCCTTAGCCTTGCTGTGCCACTGGACTTTTAGCAGCCGGAGATCGCGATTGATTGGCAGAGGCTCCTGAATTGACCAGTCTATCGCAATCTGCCAGTTGATGACCACTGGACTAGATGGTCCCAGTGATTGCTTCTGTCCTTTGAATCAATGAAAAGGGAATTGGGGAGGGGAGGTGACAGAAATGAAATGGTCCAGTAAGCTGATTTGGGGCCACATCTGTAAATTGTAAACATCCACCACTAAGTTTTCAGGAGTGATTTTGAGCAGAGTGGGGGTGGAGGGAGCTTGGCAAATAGAAGGGCGTTCAGAGCATAAGAGGCAGCAGAGAGAGGCGTGCTGTAAGGGACAGACATAGAGGGTATAAAGGCTGGTGTCACTGGGGTAGAAAGGGCGAGGGAGGAAAGGGCAGGGCAGAGGTGTGTTGGGCCTGGAAAGCAAAGAGAAGACGCTTGAGCTTGTTCTGCAGTACAGCTGGGAGCCAGCCAGGTGAGTGAGAAGGGAGGGATGTGCTTGAGGAGACGGGTGACGTTGGAGATGATTTTGGCAATGGTGGCTTGGGTGGGACGTGTTGCATCCCTCAGGGATGTGTTGCTGAGTGGCTTGGTGTCTCAGACCGTGTAATGGATTCCTTCACATTGAATGAACTGAAAACGAACCTCCAGCTTGGATGGACCCTTCCAGCAGGGTGCACCTGGCTACTTCCTGTCAGTATACCCTGTCCCTAGAGCGTAGGCCATGGCATGCTATGCTGGGAAGCCAAATTTTCTTTTGGTCAGATACGTAGGTTATTCGATGCTCTGAGGAGGACATCAGGTCAGAGTAGCTTGTCCCCAAAGGAAGAGGCACGTACAGCCTGCATCCAACACAGCTTAACATACTAGCTAACTCCAGCGTGGCACCAAGAAAAAGGGACACTCCTGTTTTTTGGGACAGCCGTGGGCAAGATCCAGGTTGCCATCGGACAAGTTAACGTAAAGTATGTGTCCCCAAGCCCGATGAGCCCCTCAGCGGTAAGGAAGTGAGGGGCATGCGGCGCACAATCCATTTGAGATGAGCAAAGGCACCAGCAGGAACCAGATTACTCTGGTGTAGCAAAATGCCTGATTCTGTGGTGTCCCAGCTACCAGGAATTCCACTGGATTCCACGCAGGCTCCAGGGATTCTTTGGACCCATCCCACAGTGGCTCAGACTAGAGGGGGGTTTAAGTGTATTGTGTGACTTTGAGACTTCAAAATGAACTTTTTATGCTGTAGCCCAAAGGGATGCAGTAAAAACAAGAAACCGTGTAGTATCCTAAATCCTGCAGTTCCTGGCCCTGTGATGTTTCAGAATGCTGCATTTTGGGGGAATTCTAGCCATTTGGACCTTGATTGTATGACTTGCAGGATCTGAAATATAAAGAATACTTCCTCCCCCTCTCTTGCATGCTTCAGGGGAATTTAGTATGTAAAACACCGTCATTTGTATAAAATATTTGCATTTCACCAAAGACCTGGTTTTCATGCAAATAACCTTAAGAAAAGTCGAAGCAGAACTGTGCTAAACTGGGAACATTTCTAGGTATTCTTTGGGGGAACCAGCAGCTCTTTTTAAAAAGTTCTCCATTTCAGAACTGCTTGTGACCCAAGGGAAATACATTTCCATATGTGGGTTTTCTTACAGAAGCACCTTTTGAGTGTCAGTAATTCAACACCCTGTTTCTAGTTTTAAAAAATAGTTTGTGATTGGAAAGGCCCCTTCTTTTTGGTTTTTTTTTGTTTGTTTGTTTGTTTGTTTGTTTGTTTGTTTTAAAAATCCCAGGAAATTTTAATCACTGTTTATTGCAAAAATGTAATAACTGGTGAAAATCTGTTTAAAAAAAAAAAACCTTTGCAGCTTTCTGGGTAAATATTGGGGTAAATCTCACTCTCTTCTCCAGTGTGGTATGTTCTGAAACTTACAGTTTTTTTCATTTTTGAACCATTTTAGCATGAAAACTAGTTCACTAACTTTGATTTGCTTTTGAATGCTGGTAACTATCTATGCTATCTGTAAAGCTGGTAATGTGTATGTGGTGGGTGTGGGATTAACAGGATGTATAGTTTCTGTAGGACGTTGTATTTTTCCCTTCCTGCCTTAAGCTGTTCAGTAGTGTTCCTGTGTACTGTTAGAGAGCTTGTGTGTGCCACCCCAGAAGTGATTGCATGTCCTTTGTGGGTTAGGGATCCAGTTTGTCTGTAAGGTTCTTTGGGATCTCTGGATGAAAGATGTTGCATAAATGTAAACGTTTTGGTTTCTCCCCAGTCCATTCCTCTACACTATCATAGTCATATGAGACAGTTGTGTTCCTCAGCTGGTTGCAGTAATCAGTGAACAGTCCATAGGCAGAGGACTGTTGGATGTGATACACCGATAACTTCTGCTCTGTGAGGGGATGGCTGATGGCATTCTATACACTTTCACTTCTGTTTTACCTTTACTTGTGCTTTCATTTAGCATTAGCCTGATGTAACTCACTAAGAAATCTTAGCTTAATGCACATTAGATGCTTAAACCAGGGTAACCCAGCACTCATCTTTTATTAAGTTGTTCCGAATTTCTTTTCCAGCCATGTTACAAAAAATGCAGTTGCTTCCAGTTATTTCTGTTCAAGCGCCCAGAGGACTTTCTGCAACAGGTGCCTCTTAGAAGCGTGTGCTTGTAATAGACACCACCGATTACCAGGCCGCGTGCTGGCATATGGAAGATGCAGAATCCTGCTAACTGTGATTGTTTAAACACCTGAGCCATCCTGCTAACGAGCATCCCATGAGCATGTTCAGAGCATGGCTTTGCAGGCATGCTTCTCAGACAGTAAACACCTATTCATGCAAATCAGGGTAACTGTACGGAACATGGTTGTACTCACAGCATGATGCGCATAGGGATCTGAGCTGGTCTCGCTCTGCTTACCAGAAATCCGATTGAAGTCCCTGGCATGGGTATAGAATCCCAGGACTGGGCCTCTCGAAAGGGGTGAGCAGTGGAACTGTACCATGAAATCTGTAGAGCTGGCCTGGCCCGCTGGGGTGGGATGGGGGATGGGACGCTTATTGTTAGTGTTTTCTCTCACAAGACTTTTAATAAAGGCTTGGGGAGGTGATAGGTTGTCTGCGTGCACCCTGGAAGCAAATGCTTACTATGTGTCTTGGTGGGGTGGGGGTACGGCAGACGGAGTTAAAATGGCTCTCGGGGAAATGGGCTAGCAAAGGAAAAGGTAAGGGATTTGGGGAGCCCGCTTTATTCCGGGCCCCAAGAAGAAACTACTCTGGTGCTAGGCTTCATTTCAGCCCTTCCCATCATATTCCCCTGAATAATCTTCCCCTGACTGGTCTGCCTGTCCTACGGGCTCAGCTGTATGACAGTCGTGCTACAAGCCGACAGCAAGAGTCAGAATTGTTGTTGAAGGGGGGAGGACTCACTGGGATTTGTCACTGGGGTAAATCCCTGATGCAGATGCAGCTACAGCGATGGCCCAAGACCCAGTTTGGACAATGTCTCCTCCCCTGCATGGACCAGGCTTGCAACATCTACCTGTTCTTCCACGGTCTGAAAGGTTCTGTCCTGCAAGCTCCTCTGTGACCGTGCCTGCAGACCTGCTGTTCTTGGATCTTGCAGGGTCTCCCCCCCGCCCCCCTTTTTGAAGCTCAGTCTAGGAGCATGGTTTGGAAATGCCCAGAGATCTCTTCAACTATGCTTCTGTGCAGCCCAGCCTGAGCCAGCAGACTAGTGGTTTCTGAGGGTATGTCTTCACTACCCACCGGATCGGTGGGTAGTAATCGATCTCTCGGGGATCGATTTATCACGTCTCATCTAGATCTCCGAACACGCTCCCCGTCGACTCCAGAACTCCACCAGGGCGAGAGGCGGAAGCAGAGTCAACGGGGGAGCCGCGGCCGTCGATCCCGCGCCATGAGGATGCGAGGTAAGTCGATCTAAGATACGTTGACTTCAGCTACTCTATTCTCGTAGCCGAAGTTGCGTATCTTCGATAGATTCACGCCCCCTAGTGTAGAGGTGCATTCTGTGCAGGCGTGGGAACAACAGAGGAATGATGGTGGGAAGGGAAGGAGACAGTCTCCCGAACAGCGATTCCTCTTAGAAGCGATTTTCATGGGCTGGAGACTTCAAGTAGCAAAGATTAAGGGTAGAGATCACCTTACTATAGGCGACTCTTGGCTTTTCTTTCCAAAGCAGGTCCTATGGTGTCCGAACAGTGCTGAAGTGATACCACAGCTCCTCTGCAGTGTGGTCCTGGGTAGGGGACATGCCACTACGTTGCATCTTTAGGCCTGGCTGTTGATGATTTAAATTCAGGTGGCCCTGTCCTCCTGAAGAATCCCAAACGACATACTGGTGGGTCTTGCTTTTCTCCCCTGCTGTCACAATGCAGCCACTTCTTGGGGGAGCAGTTGAACCGCTCGCAGAAATGCTGTGTAGCAGTTTAGGACAGGAAGTCAATAATATTGTACCCGTGGCGGGTTTAGATGGACTGAATACAACTACCCAGTCTTAGCCAAGGCATCCGGGTTAATGCTCCTGTGAAAAGTCCCGGGGCACCTTTAATGAACACGAGTGACCGTTGGTGGTATTTGCCTAAAGTAAAAGATGGCACCTCACACAGAATCTCCTGGCATCATGGGGCTGAGACAAGAAGAAGGAGCACCCCAAGTCCTGGAGAGCAAGGGGCCACAGCACAAGCAACTGAGAGAAGGGGTTTCAGATGGGGCGAGAGTGAATTCCCAGCCCCCAGGAGGCGCACCTGCTGTGAGTTGACCCCTTTATAGGTGCTAGCCTGGGACTTGGGAGATCTAGGAGCAGTTCTCTTTTCTGCCACTGAACCTTCTGTGTGACCTCAGGCGAGCAGCTTCCCTTCAGCTGTGCCTCAGTTCCCACCTGTGCAAGGGGGTAACAGCAGTGCCCTACCGCACAAAGCGTTGGGAGGATCAGTGCATTACAGGTTGAGGTGCTCCGAGACTCCAGTAATGGGGGACAGGTGAGTAGCTGGGACAGAAAGGAAGCTCACGCAAACAGAACAAAGACCTTTTACTTGTCAACTTTTTGTGACTTACCCTGTTTGCTGCTAACTCAGCGGCTTTGTTCAAACGAGGATACCCTCGGCCTGCTTTTGTCCTGGTGTGAAGTAAAAAATCTCAGCAATTTACATGTTGTGCTTATTGTCCCGACTCTTCCTAACCCCTGCGAGGCTAGGGCGTTACCACGTTCTACAGCTGACAGAACGGGGGTAGTGTGGCTAGCTGACGTGCCCCGTCACAGATGGAGAGTCAGCATCGAAGGCAGGATTAGAACTCGGGAGTTCCTGGCTGCCAGTTATCGAACTGACAGGCAGCTGCAGGCAGCAGGCGTGTCTCACGCAGGATCACCATTCCCGGGCAGTTGAGGAGACAGGGCCAGACCCGTCAGATAACCTGGTGATTCATAGATTTCATAGATTCTAGGACTGGAAGGGACCTCGAGAGATCATCGAGTCCAGTCCCCTGCCCGCATGGCAGGACCAAATACTGTCTAGACCATCCCTGATAGACATTTATCTAACCTACTCTGAAATATCTCCAGAGATGGAGATTCCACAACCTCCCTAGGCAATTTATTCCCGATGAGTTGTGCTGCCTCCTCACAATAGCAACCGATGATTTTCAGGGTTCTTTTAAAGTCTGTTGACAGAGAGACCAGTGTCAATTGTGAGTAAACTGGTGGGATGAGCTGTACGTAGGCGGGAAATGTAACACTGGGGTGGTTTCTCTCCTAGAATAGAAAAGTGGGATGGGGAAGGAATGGTGTTTGATCTATATTTCATAGATGGCCTGTAGAGGAGGGTGCCACAGGAAGGGGTGCTAGGGCTCTCACCTGGCTGGTTTTTCTCCTGCGTTGCGTTTTTTTACCTCTAACTTACAAGTGGGGGGAAAAACTCAGGCCCATTGCAACTGGCAACTGTTGCTGCATGCACGAATATTGGCAGCTGCTTCTACTATAGCGTGCCGGTCATATGGCCTCTGGGAGCGCTGCCGGCCTGGCACCTGGGTCCTGCTCCGTGTACTAGGTCCTCGACGTACCCACGTGGTGGCTAAGACTCCTGTTCCTCGTGGCACAGGAAAGCCGGGTGACCCGTGGCTCGCCAGGAGGATGGGGGCTAGGGTGGGAGAAGGAGGGACTCCTGTGAGGGGAAAGGAGGCTGACTCCCTGGGTTGAGATTCCTGCGAGGGGGTATAGGATCTCATGAACCAGGGGGGTCAGGCTGATGGGGAGGGGAGGGCATACCATGTGAAAAGGGCTGCGGGTGACCCTATATAGTTATGTAGTAGTGTGGGATAACGGTCCCCTAATGGACAATTATGCGGTTTCTTGTACCTTCCTCTGAGGCATCGAGAACTGGCTACTGTTGGAGAGAGAGGGTAATGGATAATAGGCCACACACATGCCTTGTTTACCTGTAGTATTGCTATATTACTTATACTGGAAATGTAGAAAAGGGGCTGTATTGGAGTATGAGGGTGTTCTGAGGATATAAATTGAGATTAGTCAAGCATATGGGAAGGCAGAGTTAAGGTTAATTATTTCTGAAGGTCTTGTCTCTCAGAAGTTTTCCGATTTCCATTATTTCTGAACTACAGTGTCTTGTAGCTTGCAGTACAGAACTCCAGCTTTAACTCTGTTTTTCACTGGATCATTTCAGCTTCAATTTCAGGTTTTTAGTAATAGTTGGTTGCCTTGACAGCAATGAATCTTAAATGTATTCATCAACCATATGAATGTTTCTATTTCATATTATAATTGAGGGACACTGTCAAGTTTTTTTTTTAAAAATCACAGTTACCAGAAACGCTATCGGCAATTAAAGTGAAAGTCGTCAGTCTGACGTCTCATTATTTATGGATCTGGTTTACTCTTGAATTTCTCTCAGCTTGAGCAATGACCATGGACTAGTCTGTGTCATTGTTGGTCATTGCCACATTGCAGATACTCTAGAGGGTTGCAAACGTTGCAAGGGAATATCTGTAATGGAAACAGGTTTTTTATGAAAAGCATTTCTAATAGTTTTAGCTGATGTAGAACCTTATTGCAAAACCTGCATCTTGGGCCAGATTTGTCCTGACGCCTGCCTCTAAAGCAGTTTTGCAACATCTGAAGTTGGCAGCTCTCCCCCCACACCAGTGCTGCCAATGCAGAATGAATGAGTAGCTCCTTTTCTTGGCAGTAATCAGATAGGTTTTGAGTTGTTCCAGCCAGCAGTCCCTACCTTTGTCTCCCTGTTCCTTCCCTGTCTGAAGTGGTTAAACCATCTCCGGAAGGGGTTAGGCAATATTCTTGTTTGAATTTCCTTGTGTTCATCAACCTGCAAGGTGAATAGCTATCTAATCTTGTTGTTTGCTGTTTTCATTCTCCTAGCATCCGACAATCTTAAAACAGTTATTGCAAAACGAAGGCCCACATGAGGTCCAACCCGTTCCATCTTCCACAGGAGCAGCTAGGGGAGAGTTGCTTTTTTCCTTTCTCATCTGCTGCTTCATTTCCCTCTGCCGTTGTCCCCTGTCTGATTAGCCTCAATATTTCCCCCTAAAGTCTCCTCCGTCAGGAAGACGCACATAATTCTATGCAGAAAGGAGTCTTTATTTTCTTTTCCCAAGTGGGAGGGCATATATGTGACTATTGAGCTTATAATGGCAAGTGAGTCCCGTCCCAAAGGTAACTACAGGAGTATGGATCTCTGTCTGCCGTAGCAGGTGGGGTGGGAGTTGGATTCTTCCTCCGTTTGCCTCCTCTTGGAAGCCAACTTCTGTTTCTGTTCATGTGCTAGGGAATCGCAACTCGCTCTTTGCTGCACTGGGCCCTGTTGACATCGCACTTGTTTGCTCTATTTCTCTGCTAGTTTGTTGTGCGCTTACTTGCTTGCCATGTGCCTGTTTGATTGAACTTGGTAGTGTGGTCTATTTGGGGGGGCTGAGTGCTGAACCTAGCGGCCTGCTAGCCAAGGCTCAGAGCTTGCTGTCCTTTGATCCCGCAGCTCCATTGTCTGGGAACGGTGAACCGCGGCCACAGGGAGCTGAGGGGCTCCATGCCTGCAGACACTCCAGGTAAACAAAACGACAATGTATTAGATATTCAATTCAATGATTCCATAGAGTTTAAAATCATCAAATTTTGGTATAGACCCCGTTTATAAGCTGACCCCCGCTCTTTGATTCATCACTTTTTTACCAAAATATTCGACTTGTGAATGAGTACATACGGTAAGTCCAAAGCAGACAGTGAAGAGTTACAAAGGGATCTCACAACACTGGGTGACTGGGCAACAAAATGGCAGATGAATTCAATGTTGATAAATGCAAAGTAATGCACGTTAGAAAACATAATCCCAACTATACATATACAATGATGGGGTCTAAATTACAGTAGCAGCAGACGAAAAAACAATTTAACAAAGTAAGGAAACTGTTTCTGTGCTTGTTTCATTTAAATTAAGATGGTTAAAAGAAGCATTTTTCTTCTGCATAATAAAGTTTCAAAGCGGTATTAAGTCAATGTTCAGTTGTAAACTTTTGAAAGAACAAGCATAACATTGTGTTCAGAGTGACAAACATTTCAGAGTTACAAACAACCTCCATACCTGGGATGTTCTTAACTTTGAGGTTCTACTGTAGCTGTTACAACTCAAAAAGTGATCTTGGAGTCCTCCCGGATAGTTCTCTGAAAACATCCGCTGAGTCTTCAGCAGCAGTCAAAAAAGGCTAACAGAATGATAAGAGCCATTAGGAAAGGGATAGATAATAAAAGATAGAAAATATCATCATGCAACTATATAAATCCATGGTACACCCACACCTTGATCGCTATGTGCAGTTCTGGTCACCCCATTTCAAAAAATATATATTAGAATTGAAAAAATTACAGAGAAGGTCAACAAAAATGATTAGGGGTACGGAACAGTTTCTATATGAGGAGAGATTAAAAAAGACTGGGATTGTACATCTTGAAAAAGAGATGACTAAAGAGGGGATATGATAGAAGTCTATAAAATCATGAATGGTGTGGAGAAACTGAATAAGGAAGTGTTATTTATCCCTTCATATAACACAAACCAGGGGTCACCCAGTGAAATTAAGAGGCAGCAGGTTTAAAAGAAATTAAAGGAAGTACTTCTTCACACAACGCAGTCGACCTGTGGAATTCGTTGCTAGGGGATGTTGTGAAGGCCAAAAGTATAACTGGGTTCAAAAAAGAATTAGATCATTTCATGGAGGATAGGTGCATCAATGGCTCTTAGCCAAGATGGTCAGGGATGCAACCCCATGATCTGGGTGTCCCTAAGCCTCTGACTGCCTGAAGCTGGGACTGGATGACAGGGGATGGGTCATTCGATAATTGCCCTGTTCTGTTCATTCCCTCTGGGGCACCTGGCATTGGCCATTGTCAGAAGGCAGGATACTGGGCTAGATGGACCATTGGTCTAACCCAGTATGACAGTTCTTAGAGATTATCCTATCCGCCCATGGCTGAGAAAAATCCTCTTCAGGAGCATTGAACAATTTCCCAGTAACATCCGTAGCAATGTTGAAAGCCAGTCTCAGCAGCTGGGTTTATGCGTTGGGGCTGCTGAGTTCCAGCCTGCAGATGCGCTGATTGTGTTTAAAACACTCATTTGCAGCGGCGGTGGCGGCTGCTGAGACAGTAACCTACTTTCAGCTTCTGATTCACAACCCAGATAGAAACCAGAAAACCTGCATGTTGCCAGCGGTATGGGAAGGAGCCAAAGCTGTTCCCGTTTTGTTGTGCCGGTAGCTGGGATACGCGGATTGGCTGGCAGAAGCGGAGACTGGCCTTGTGAATAATACTGTCTCCAAATCTCTTCCCTCCACATGCTCTTTTTTACTCTCTCAATAGAGAAACTGTTTCCATTTCTCAAGAGATAGATATGGAATAAGGCAGGCGTTTCACTTCTTTCCAGCACAAGACCCTGTTCTGGGTTGCTGAGTTCCAGCATTCCCTTCTGTCAACACGGAAATCCCTGTGTACAGTGAAAAGGTTGACTGGGATTTCTGCTGTGTTTCACGAGGGATAAGTCTTTTTTTCTGATTTGTCTGCCCTGCCCTCCCCTCCCTGCTCCATTATTGTCCTTTCACAGACTCATCCATGTGACCCATCCTTCAGGTGAGGCAGGCTTCATTTTTGACGACTTCTGCGTTATGCCAGCCCCACGTCTAGTTGGCTTGGATAGGCTGCTCAAGAGAGCCTGTGGGCAAGTCTATGCTAGAAACACTACGTCGGCTCAGCTGCACCGCTGTAGCGTGTCTGGTGAAGACACTCTATGCCGACTCTATGTCCGGCTTGACAAAGCCATGGCTGGGATGATTTTGTTGGTGTTGGTAATGCTTTGAGCAAGGGATTGGACTAGATGACCTCCTGAGGTCTCTTCCAACCCTAATCTTCTATGATTCTATGTAGGCAGCTGGCAGGACCCCTTTAACCAAGCTATAAACAGTTAACTCTTTCAACTCTTCCTCTTAAACCAAGTCCTCAGCCTCTTGATCTTTGTTGTTGTTGTCCTTGCCAATTTATCCTTTCTTTATGATGGCAAGATGCCCAGAACTTTGGGTCTCACCACACCAGACGTGGCTGGTTGAGGAGGGGAAACTGTGCTTTACGTTACAGTCTTTATGGGCATATATAGCAGGCTGATCAGTAGGTTAATATGGTCTAGCGGCTAGAGTGCACAGGACCAGAAGCCAAGAGATGTAGGTTCCGTTCCTGGTCCTGCCACTGATGTGCTGTGACCTTGGGCAAGTCACATCACCTCCATGTGTCTCTTTCTCCTCCCATCTTGTGTCTTTCCATGTCTGGCGAGGGTGTGTCTATGCTGAAACTGAAGGTATGATTTAATTCTCAGGTAGGTGTACATGTGCTAGCTTTGATTAAGCAAGTGCACTAACAATAGCAGTGTAGCCATGGTGGCATGGGCGATAGGAGAGGTTAGCCGCCCCCAATACAGTCATGTCAGAGACCTTTGATACATATTTGGGGCAGGTAGCCGTCATGTCATCTGTGTCGCTGCCACCATGCTGCTGTTTTAGCGCACTAGGTCATTCAAAGCTTGCACACCTACATCTACCTAAGCTGAAAATTACAGCTGCAGACATCCCCTTAGATCGCAAGTCTTTTTGGGGCAGGACCGATCTCTTACCATGTGTTTGTACGTCACCTAGCACAGTGGAGCCTTGACTTCCTTTGCAGACCACCTTCTGGCCTGATGTGTAAGAAACAAAATTGATAAACACACAAGAGGTCAAGTACCGGTAAATAAAAACGGCTGAGTAATGAGAGTTGGCGTTTGTACAGCGCTCTGAAACTGAGGGAGAGCTTTACGAGCAACCTGATTGTTTTGTACACCTCAAGCCAGAAGGTGGTCTGGGGTGGGCGGGGGGTAGCAGATGTAATAGAAGTCTGCTCATTGTGCTGCCTGCAGGCCTCTTTTGCACGCTGCGCATTTGTGGAGACTAGATTACAAGTCATGCAAAGTACTGCTGGCAGAATGGTGTTCTCCTGAGTCAACTCAATTTGGTAATAAAATTCTAATTTGCATTTTGGAGCCTATCAAGACTGAACAGATCCTGTAATAAGGCTGGTTACAAAATGATGCCAATCCAGAGTACGCGATGCATTGAAAAAAGTTATTTCCCTGACACCGTCGGCTCTTGCTGTCACCACTGTAAGTAATGCTCTCTGGTGCATTATCGCTCCAGCTCTGTCTGGCAGTGTCCAGAGGACAGAGTCCTAGGCTGAGGACTTGTTTTTATGTTTCACAGCGATGAGCCTTCCACTGCTGGACAAAATGTATGGTTGCAGCAACCGTGGAAAGGGTACTGTGGCTCTTTCAGGACTGAGTCAGACAGGAGATGATAGATGCTGTGAAAATGCAGGGATGGCTGAGTGTGGCGGTCTGAAATCCAGATAGCAGGAGAGCTGAACAAGATAGGCCAGAAAAGTTTGCATGGATTAGAGACAAGCATGTATCAAGCTAATCATGTTGTGTATAGAGAGACTGGCATCAAAGGGTTGAAATAATACCCTGAATTCCAGTCTGTAGATATTGGTGGTGTAATTATTTCTGTTCCATCTGAGTCAAGGGGTGTGTGTGTGGTGCGGGGGAGGGGTGGCGGCAGGGATAAAGCATTATCTCTTGTATCTTTGCAGCTGTATTCCTCTTGTATCCCCAGAAGGGAATTTGCTGACACCATGATAAAACGATCATGATGTTCTTTTCTGTTGTAAACGTGCAGCCCCAAGCGTAAAGTCTGCAGGACGCGAAGTGAAGATGTTCAGTACCGTGGAGGCAGGGGCCGCCTAAGAACCCAGACAGACGCAATCCCTGACCCAAAGAATTTACATGTAAATGATTGGGACGGAAGGGCTGGACTCGCTGGGAAGCCCAGTGAGCAAGTTGTGCTTAATCATTCAGGGGGCAGCAGGGCTTGTGGAACAGAATGCTTGCTGGCTCGATGTCTTTCTGCCCTCCAGACCCCCAGAGGCCCCCCTCCATGCAAGATACGGCCCATGCCTGGCTTGTGAGGAGAAGGTGCTTTATCTTTGACACCATCGTTTCAGCTTCTGCATGAGATGCCGTAATTTTGCTCTTGACCATCCATGTTCATTTAAAGAGGTCCTGGCATTTTTCCACCACGGGAAGAGCCATGCTTGTAGAGTCTTTTGAGTTATTCTGTGATGTATTGCTCAACTGTAGCTGATAGTCTTGTACTATGTGGAATACATTAGCTGTTATCATAGAATATCAGGGTTGGAAGGGACCTCAGGAGGTCATCTAGTCCAACCCCCTGCTCAAAGCAGGACCAATCCCCAGACAGATTTTTGTCCCAGATCCCTAAATGGCCCCCTCAAGGATTGAACTCATAACCCTGGGTTTAGCAGGCCAATGCTCAAACCACTGAGCTAACCCTAGTGTGGTAGACCGTGCGTTGTCTTAAGCAGCCGAGCTAGCACGGATAGGAAAACTGGAGAGAGATTTCCTGGGGGGAGGGATTGGTCAAGTTTTTTGACTTCCTGGCCAGCACTAACCATAAAGTTCTTTAAGAGTGGTGTTTTTTTCCCCTGCTAAATTCACCAATATACTGTTTGTACCCCAGAGGGGGATATCTTAGATTACCTACATATAGGATTCTTCATATCTTGCACTAAAGAGTTAAGAGCTCCCGTGAACAGTTTAAACCACTGCTATGTTCCCTCTCAGAGGAGGTTGACTTTCAGTGATGGGTAAAGACCATACCTGTGTATGTTTCTGAAGGTTGGTGGCAATGAGAATAGTTATTGCTCTCAGGCCAGGCCTACACTAAAACGTTGGGTTGACCCAGCTACGTCCTTGAGGGGTGTGAAAAATCCACTCCCCTGAGTGACATAGTTAAGCCGACCTCGCCCCTGGTTTAGACAGCCCAAGGTCGATGGAAGCATTCTTCCGTCGACTTAGCTACTGCTTCTCAGGGAGATGGATTAACTATTGGGATGGGAGAGCCCCTCCTGTCGCTATAGTGAGTGAACCACTGTAGCGGTTTAAGTGTAGACATAACCCATAGTCCAATGAGCAGAGCCAGGGAGTAAACCGGCAGTGCTGGAAAAGATGGGTTAATTGTGGCTGGTGAACTATTTGAATTTTCTGCCATGAAAAGTAGCCTATTTGACCGCGTAGTACAGTGACCACTAGCACTTACAGGACGCTTTCCACATTCATAGTGTTGTACAGACCTCAGCTAATGAGGTCTTACACAGTGTTATCCCCATTTTATAGATAGGGAAACTGAGGCATAAGATGTGGCTATACCTCAGGAGTTCATTCCTAATCTGATGCTGAAACCACTCAACCCACACTCTGCCATTCCTCTTTTCCTTCTCTTGTAAATACACCCCCCGCCCCACCCCCCGGTCTCCATAGAGGAAACAGTCGGCTAGCAAGCTGGAATTTTGTGTAAAGCAACATCTTAAGGAGCTTTTGGGTGGTTCAAAAAGCTGCTTGGTGTCTGTGATGAGTAAGACAATGGCTTCAGCAGAGGCATAAAAAGCTGTTGTTGCCTCCATTATTAAGGGCATTACAAAAACCCACAGGCCCATTCGCAGCTGTGGCATGCGAAGCCTCCAGAGCAAAACTCATGCCTGGCATAGACTGGACCACCGTGAGATACTGTGTCCTGGGGGCACTGGGAGACCCTTGCCTACAAGGTATGGAAAGATTGACAAGAATACCAGATGGGAGTGAGGGACTTGATGACTGAGGGAAGTTACGATAGGCTGTAGACAAGGATACAGTGCCAGAAGGGGTAGGGTGTCATGTGAGCTCCTTGTCAAAATTCTGCCACTAAACTGGAATGGTTCCCCTATCGCTGGAGCTCACCAGTTCTTCTCTGCTTCTGTTAAGCCCTGTCAGAGATGACATGTCTCTGGGGCTCATAAAAATACTTCTGAAGAGCGGGTTTTATTTATTTTGCCTCTGTAACTGGTATGAGGGGAATTTTTGTTTGTTACTTTTTTGGGAGGGAGGGGCGAGGGGGGATTCCTTCCTCTGCAGCATCCTCACCCTGGGAGGGCATGAGCCTGTCCGCAGTCTAATTGGGATATTTTTGTGGGAACCCCTTATTAGAAGGTGGGCAGGGCATGAATAGAACACAACCCTTTTATCTTGAGGCTGAAGGTTCAGATTCCAGCAAGGGCTGACGTTGTCCGGCTGATGGACCCATAAAATGGTAGGATGGTCTCAGTCCAGTTCCTAGGGAACAAATGTCCACAGTTACTACTGCAACTGGCTAGATTGGTTGGCCGTCTTGGCAGAAAGGCCAAGGAATTTCAATGAGCCTAAACACAGCTGCTTGTACCCACTGGTCAGGGTTGAGGCCTGTTGGTTGATTTGGGCCATGTGGGTGCTATGGACCTGTAATTCCCTCAGGGCAGGGACCGTGTCTTCGTACAGGGATTCCTACGGAGTCTAATTACCGACACGGTGAGAAGTTAGGATACTAGCAGGCTCCAGCTGACAAAGTTATAACAGGAGCCAGTACCTGGAAGCTGAAGTCAGCAAAATTCAGAATGGAAATAAGATGCCAATTAACAGGGAGGGTAATTAACCATTGTAGCAGGAACTATGGGAATAGGAGCCATTTCCAGGGATTGTGGTGACTTCCCATCACTGACCAGCTTTCTAAAAGAGATGCTCGAATTCAGCCACAGGCTGGGCTCAGGAACCACTGGGTGAAGTCTGTGGCCTAGATTATGCAGAAGGTCCGAGTGGATGATCACAGTGGTTCCTTTTGCCCTTCAAATCTGTGAATGGGGAGAAAACAAGAAGTGGGTGGTGGTTATCATGGTAGCGTCTAGGAGCCCAAATCAAGGATTTGGGGACTCATTGTGCTAGGTGTTGTACAGGCAAGTAACAAAGAAGACCATCTTGCAATAGAGAAGCAGAGACAACATTAGCTAGACAACATGGTGCACGGATTAATTGGGCGACCAGCTTAATGCAAGGTGGGAGGAATCACAAAGCATATTCTCGCACTCACCAGGTAATTAGCCTCCTTATTTGGGTTTTATTGGGGTGGGGTAGAGAGGAGGAGACAAATTTGTTTTCTTTCATAGATGCCCTTTGGAAGTACGGAAACTCTGGGGTGCGGGAGACTAGCTGATTATGTGGGGCCCACAGAGTGCGGGGCTATCTTCTGGAGCAGAGAGGGTGGCAGTAAGAAGAGAGTAACAGGGAGGGAACCTAGGGATTGCCAGACTGGTTCAGACCTAAGGTCAACCTAGCCCTGTGTCCTGTCTCTGATAGTGGTCAGCATCAGGTGCTTCAGAGGAAGGTGCAAGAAGGTATGGGATAATCTGCCCCCTACATTAGATCTCCTCCTGGTCTCTATTAGTCAGATTAGCTTTAACCCTGAAGCACAAGATTTAACATCCCTTCCACGGTTTATATCGTTGGAGAGTGGGGAATGGGTGCAGGATGAGGAGAAAGAACACTGGTAGCCTGAAAACTCCAGTGTGCGCTGAAACTTTTCTGCCCGGGACTGGTTTTGCCGCAAAATTTCCTAGGGAACAATCTCCCCTTGGAGGTCAGCGACTGTGCAAACCAGTTACTTATTCACACCTACTATGAAATAGTTTATTTTGCTACCTATTTTCATTTTACTGTCCAGCAAACATCCCTCCACTTCTGCCACCTCCACAGGTTGCTGTCATTGTGGTTTCTTTGTTCGTGCATCAGCCATTGGTAGGTACCAGATTCAAGTTGCTAAGCAGGAGGAAGCTCTTAAAATAGAAACGTTCCCTCCAATCTCGTTGTTGTTGTTGCTCTTCTCTGAACTCCCCTCCAGTGTCTGGCATTGAACTGCCTGGTAATGATCCCGGCACTCCAGATATGGCAGCAATCCATGTTGAAGCATTGAATTGACTGGAGGATACTGGGAAATAGGTCATGTGAGCTCAGGTTGTAGGGCCGACAGGAAGTGCTGATGTCTCCAGCTTCGGTTGGAGCCACCATCTTCTTCTGGTGCCAGGAAACAGGCTCCTCATCGCTTGTCCCTCTTCCAGTTCCACCTGGAACAAGAGAGCACCCATCTCGGCCATTGGGTTCCCATCAGTCCGTAGACTGTGGCAGGCCATAGGCACGTAGTCTTACAGGAAGGATTGTGGCTCCAGTTTTCCAAGTCCTGATAATCCTCTGTGCTTCGTATAGCACCTTCCTTCAGATGATCCTGGAGCACGTTACAGACTTTAATGAAGGGATGAGCCTTCCCTGCAGCCCTGTGAGGTGGGCAAGTATCGTGATCCCCAGTTTAGAAACAAAGAAGCTTAACCTTTGTGTGCTTCAGCGATGCAGGGAGCCTGGGTCTGGGCAGGGACCTGAGCCCAGATCTCTGAGGGCCAGTCCCACACCTCAGCTACAAAACCTGCCTTCCCTGTGGGTTTGACAGTGCAAACTGCGGGAATGGCTTGCTTCCTGACCAGGGGAGAGAAAAAGGAGTGATTCTGTGGGCCTCCTCCAACGTTCCCGAGGGGAATCGTTGGGATTGGGTGAGGGGAATGGGAAACCATCTCAGATTCTCCCTCTTCCTCTTCTCCTGCTGAAAGCCCGATGTGTAATCCGCTTGTTTGATCTGGATCAGCTTCCTGCGGGGCTGGTACCTACGTTGAAATCCAAGCCACACTAGCGAGCTTTCCAGTCAGGCCTCTTTTCGCAGTGCTTCAGGCTCTGGCGCCGAGCCAGGGCAGAACTGGAACTCTGTGATTTGCAAGGCAGCCAGCTTAAATGATTATATTACGATTCCCTGTGGAGTTGGCCTCTCTTCCCCACCCCCCTCCTGCACCGAACTGGCATTTGAGATCACTAATTGAACACAGACATCGCAGCGCTCAGCAGCAGGGAGCACGTTGATTCATCCTCTTCTTCCCCGAGCCCTGGGTTTGGTTTCTAATCCATTGAAACAGGGGCAAGGGGCTGCCGCTGTTGTCTGGAGGCTGACGGTGGGTCTGGAGGCAGCTTGGGCTGCAGGCCGAAGGGGTAACTAACCATTGCCAGCGAGCGTGGCTGGTGTTTCTACCTCAGTGTGTGCATTAGCTTTCTCAGAGCTGTCTCTTTCTCTGTGGGTTCTCCCCCCACCCTCCCTAAGATTTATCAGCCTTGCTTGGAATCGAAGTCAGGAAAACCTCTGACGTTGACGCAGCCTTTGAGTGCTCCAAGCTGCTGGTGGGGGGATATCGCAGAAAGTCAACCCCGGATCTCACTCTGAGCGAGGCCGGGGGTAACTCATTCTGCTGGCCCCTCCATCCCCCCCCCCCCCCTGCGCACGCAGAAGGAGTCACAGCCTCCAGTGCGAGTGAGTTATCTGCAGCTGATTGTTATCTTGCACTCACTGTCATGTCTCTCTTCGCATTTAAAGGCTGAAATATTGAACGCTTTGTGGCTCCTTGCGTTGCCGTACGGGGCTAATTCTTTCAAGCTGGAGTAGTTTAGTGCCACGTGGGAGAGGCTGATGTGATGCATGCGGTGGTTGTGAAAAGTAAATAAATCTTTAGCTAATTCTCTCAAGTATCCAGATGTACAGCAATGCAGGGAAAGGGGGTTGCTAGCCATATACGCTGGCTGTCCTTGGGGTAACCTTTTTTCCTGACTGCATCTTGAGAAGTCAAGTAGCTCAACCTTGTCTTTACCAACCTTTCTAGGATAAAAAGAGCATTTCTGTTGCGTTCTCGCCTGACGGTTGACATCTGTGTCTTCCTGACAAGTGTATTTTAAATACAGATCCAGAAATGCCATGGTCTGTGTAAAGGTTTCCTTTATTAAGCCTCCCAGATAGCGTTTGGTGCAAACTCAGATGGTTGGTACTGGGAGTAGTCTTCATAAAACTAAATTACTCAGGGTCATGAGAGCTTCTTGGGTTGGCTGTTTTGTATGGATTTCATGCTTGATGCTGGGTTTCTGGGGTTTTTTTGTTTAAAGAGTCATGCTCTCAACATCTGGGGAGGGGAATAGTCTCAGCCTCCTTTGTTAATAAGGAAGCTGTGTGCAGACTAACAGAGCTCTGCTTTCATGCCAAGAGATGCAGGGTTACCTCTCCCCCTAGAGGAGATGGATAATCCAACCCAGTTGCCTTGTAGGTTGAGCATTTGTTCGTTTTTGGACTGTTCCCAGGAATCCAGCCAGGATACAATAAGGGATGTGGACAGGCAAGCAGTGACTGTGATTGGATTACTGCTAGACATCCAGAAGTCTGGCATTACACATGGCCAGCCGTGGGCTTAGCAGCTGCGGCTGCTCAGAGTGGCTTTGGGCAGAGGCGTCTCTGAGGTTTAGTAGATGATATTGCAGAAGGACTGGAGGCTGGAGCTAATTGTTCATTGTGAGGGCTGTCGTTCATTTTGGCCTGGGAACCGGGACGCTCTCTTGCTGGCTCTCGGCGAACTCTGTTGATCTGTCTCTCAGAGGAGTATGAATGATTGCCTTCCCCGCTGGGGGTGTTGTGAGGGTTAATGTTGGTAAGATCCTCTGGGGAAAAGCGATAAATAAATGAACACATGGACTACCCAGTTAGGGTATGTGGCTGGAATACTGTAAGAGTGGTTGGAATACTATCTCGATGAAGCTTTAAACAGGTTAAATAAGGGTGTCTTGTATTACTTTGGGGGGGAGGGATAGCTCAGTGGTTTGACATTGGCCTGCTAAATGCAGGGTTGTGAGTTCAGTCCTTGAGTGGGGCCGTTTAGGGTTCTGGGGCAAAAATCTGTCGGGGGGATTGGTCCTGCTTTGAGCAGGGGGTGGGACTAGATGACCTCCTGAGGTTCCTTCCAACTCTGATCTTTTATGATTCTATGGGTATGTAGCCTGCTTCAATGAGCCTCCAAGCCTGGATCAACAGACGTGGGCTCCCGGGGCACAGTGCTAAGTAAGGCTGTGCGGACGTTGTGGCTCGGGCTCTGAAGCGCAGAGAGAGGCCTAGCGCTGCGTCTGTCAACAGACCCTTAGAGGGAGCACGTGTACCCCAGTTTCAGACAGAAGTGATGGGCTTGGTGCACAATCAGTAAGTGAAATTCTCTGGCCTGGGTTATGCAGGAGGTCAGGCTGGGTGATCGCAGTGGTCCTGTCTGACAAAATCTACGAAGGCTCAGCAAGGTATTTAAACGTGAGCCTGAGCAGTATCCCAGCATTCGCCCTGCAGTTAGGTACGTGTTTAGGCATCTTGCTGAATCAGGGCCTTGGTCTCTCTCCGTTTTTAAGCACCTTTTGAGGGTTGAAATTTCTCCTGTTCCTTCCTACCAAGAAACTCCTTCCCCTCGGTGCTTCTGTGTAATGGCGAGTATTTGAATTCAGTGGTGTGGAGTTTTTGAAATGCATGGACGAGGCCTGTTCGAAAGCGCGGTTCTCTGGTGCTTTGCCCTTAGTTGGCTTTGTAGTTGAGCTCCTTTAGTGCACCCTGAATGCTGTGTTCCAAGCCTGCTGATTTTCTCCGCCTTCGCTTCTGCTCCGGTGTCACTAGCGCCCTAGAAGTAGTTTGCTGATCCGTACAGGATGTCCTGCCCACTGACAGGAAGTGGTGCAAGGGGCTCTGGGGTGCATAAGAGGACCAGGAGTGAGTAGCAAGGAGGAAAGGCTGATGTGTCCTGCTCTGGAGTCGGAGACGTAAAACTCCCCTGTATTCCTTAATGCCAACAGACCGTCCTTTGGAACAGCGTCGCTCGACATACCGTGTGCAGAGTTTAACAGTCAGGCAAGTGCTGTGAAGCCGGCACATGCCTCACAACCATGGAACTCTCAGGGCAAGTTTATAGACCAATTCTATTCTAGATTCACAGGCTCCTTCCTGAACTCCAAGAAAATAAAGGATGTAATCTGTTGGCCACCCAGTTCTTAGGGAAGGAAAGATGGTCTAGTGGGTAGGCACTGGAGAGAGAGTCAGGAGACCAGGGATCTGTTCCCAGCTCTGCCATTGACCTACTAGGTGACATTAAGCAAGTTACTTCCTCTCTCCCCTACCGCCCTCTACCTGTCTTGTCTATGTAGATGATACGCTCTTTGGGACAGGGACTGACTCTGTGTTTGTACAGCACCTAGCACAGTGGGTCATTGCTCTTCCTTGGGGCCTGTTAGGTACATAATAGATAATAAAACGAATGTTAATGATGTGCGTTCTTCAGAGCAGGTAGGCAAGTCTAGATTTTTGCATTTTCCCGTGTGCTAGAATTCCTGGCACTGTCAAGCCCGTTTTTATTCGCTGTCCTTGCTTGGTTAGACAAACTGTTGCTAGAGAGCAGCACCCTTGACTTGCGTCAGCACAGTCAAGGGTGGCTTGTTCTGTGTGTTCATTCGTGAGTCACACAACAGTAATGTCAGGGCTTCCAGACTGTGTAGCTTTCATAATCGCTTTGTTGCAATAGCTGGAGTGTGCAGAGACAGACTGACTAGATGATGCCATAGACATTTGTACTGGTGACCCCTTTCACATAACAAGCCTCTGAGTTCAACCCCCCCCCTTATAAATTAAAAACAATTGTAAATATATTTAATACCATTACGAATGCTGGAGGCAAAGCGGGGTTTAGGGTGGAGGCTGGCAGCTCGCAACCCCCCATGTAATAACCTCATGACCACATGAAAGGCCCCGACTCCCAGTTTGAGAACCCCTGCCATAGACTAAGGACTTGTGTAACTTTGGTAACTTACCAGAATAACTCTCCCAATACAGATATTTGGGTGTTTCCAGGTGGATGTGTTCTTATTCTGGGATAAGTGTGTCCACACAGGAGTAGCTACTTCAGTAGATTTCCAAGTGTAGACAAGCCCTGCGGCGGTGTAGGTAAACTCTCTGCTTTCCTCTAAGGGCAGAAACTGTTGTAGTTCAATAAGAAGTAAAGAACTAAATGGCAGTTGACAGAATTTTCAACTTCTCTAAGTTTCAGATGCATTCCATACCAACTACACTGAGGTGCCTTGAGGTGTCTGTTTTCCTCCCCTGCTCCTCCCTCCACACCTTACCTAATAGCCTACTGATTCCCGTCAACTTGAAAACCTCAGCACTAGCACCAGACCTAAACGCTGAATGAAGTCCGTCTTTACATCTGATAGTTGTTTTTAAATGCTTCATCTGCCCTGCAGAGCAAAGGCGTGAATTGCAAGATTCTCCTGTTACACCTTGTGCGATGTGTGAGGAAGGAAGGGTTAAATGAAAGGGGTGAGCATGGAAGCAAGTCAAGTTGTGCGGTAAGTTTAGATCGAAACCATTGGTTAACAACTTGCACTAGCAACAGGTTTTACGGAGATGTAGACACTAAGTGGAGTTGAGTTGATAGTGCAAAATGTATTGCTCTGTCCATTGGAGGAAAACTGGCCCTCGGTGGGATGTGTTGCCTGCGGCTGTTGGGAAAATGTGATCGAAGTTGCTGGCTGAAACAGGATCACGTAACCTTATCCAGCCTAGGGTCTGTAGTTTTTAACAAATACAGGTCAGTTGGTAAGTACTGTGGAAACTCTGTAAAACCAGTATCTATCTTAAGTACTCATATGCCCCTCATCACTGTGGTGTCCAAACCCCTCAATCCTCACAACACCTGGTGAGATTTGCAAGTGCCGTTAGCTCCATTTTAGAGATGGGCAAACTGACACGTAGACAGAGTCAGTGATTTGCCCAACGTCACCTGTGACCAAGCAGGGACTTGAGCCCAGTTCTCCCAAGGTTGCTGCCCTAACCACTGGGCCATCCTTTCTCTTATTTGGAAAACTATTTGGTTGCATGACTCCCCTACCATCCCTGCATGGTCACAGGCCTTCAGCGGCACTCTTCTTCAAAGGACACACCTCTCGTTCTTCTTGTCTATTGGGACTGGTCATCTTGATCGAAACACTCAACCAGGAATAGGCTTTGCATTTACCCTGGGAGGTCCATCCACTACCATCCTGTACTTTCTGCCACCACCCTTCCTGCATCTCAGGCCTGTGACAAAGATGTGGCCATGTCTTGTAAAGGAGAGAGCGGGAGACGTTCTGTGATGAATTCTTCATGTGCACGCTAGATCTGTGTATGTATGTTCCTGAATGACACTTCTCCTCTTCCTCCAGCAACATGGCTGGGTTTGCCATTCGCTTGCATGCTTATTGCTAGAGCTGGTCAATGTCTTTCTAACAGTTTCAATGAAAAATGGCCTCTTGTATTTTAAATAGAAACTTTCATTTGTCTTAAAAATGTCCAGTTTTCTCTGCCATCCACCCGCCAGGCGCCCCCCCCCCCCCATATCTCCAGTTTCCAAAACTCTCTAGGAAACCTCACAAATTTACATTTTTTTCAAAACTTTTCATGGCATGTAACATAGCATTTTCCAACCAGCTCTACTTATTTCTCAAGCAGCTTTTTGGAGGCAGATGTACCTACACCGTGTGCCTCTTCTTTCCCTCTACTGACTGACTGCATTTGTCCCACCTGAATGCCAGATTGCATGGTGGCTCGTGGCTTTTGTTAAAAGAGAGCGAGGCCCGAATTGGTGACACTGATCTGCTTTTTCCGGCTGCTTGGCAGCGCTGCACCTGGCCCGGTCTCCTCCCAGTCATCACTTAGAGCTCTGTGTGCAGATGTTGGGTTGTTTTTTTCCTCCAGGCCTTTCATCTTTAGTTCCTGTTTCCTTCCACACCCTTACTCCCACTGGGAATTTCTGAACTTTTCTTTCCTTTGGCAGGCCCTTTGCTGTGGTTATTGGTTGTAACCAATACAATCTCTCTTCCGTTGTCAGATTCAGTTTTTCTCAGTGGCGTTGGAGTCCTGGCTGGGCAGGAGGACTGTGGTGTCTTCCATTAGGCCTTTACACTGGAACTTTTTCTGTATACCAGGTCTATCGCAAACTTGTGTGTATACATCCAGCCACCTTCTGTTCTAGTTGCAGTGGTTTGCAACACATGCTGCTGTTGCTTTAAATTCTACTGTAGCTGACCTTTTACCCTTCCTTTAATCTGCTGCCTTGCCTGATAGGTAAGAATGCATGGTCAGGATTTTCAAAAGGGATTATCAATTATGGATACCTGTCTTGTGGCTGCCCAACTAGAGACACGAGTGCTGGATACTTCGTGCACAACAGGCCCCGTTAAAGGTGTCACAAGCTGAATACCAAAAATCACTAAGCACTCTTTAAAATCTTGACCAGACTCCAACTTTCAACAATGGCCTCCCCCACCTCTGCAACTCAGGGTACGTCTACGCTGCAAATGAATTCGGCGGCAGAGGGTCTCAGATCCCAGGTGACCTGAGCCCGACTTGTGCTACGGGGCTAAAAATAGCTGTGTGGACAGGCCTCTGAGACCCACCACCATTATTAAGTTTGAACCTGCGCTCCAGCCAGAGCGAGAAGGTCTACACTGTTGTTTTTAGCTCTATAGTGCAAGCCCGAGTGAGTTGACCTGTGCTCTGAAACTCACTGCCACGGGAGATTGTTGTGGTCGTTGCAGTTTAGGTGAACCCTCAGTCACAACCAAGGAAAGAATCCCGTCCCTTTGATCCTCTACCACCGATTGTTTTATTTCTAGTAAGATTTTTAAGGATAAAATGTAAACGTTGTTTAAAGGAAAAGCATTTTATAGAACTCCGTAGGGATGGTTTTGTGACACTCTTCAGCTTCAGCTGAGTTTTGAGGGTTTGGAGATCAAAATGTTCTTGGGAGGGTGGGGGGACAGAAGGAATACATAATGCTAGTGTCTGAGAACCAGCAAGCGAAATGGATTGGAAACAAAGTGAAACTGACCAGTCTTGTTTTGCTGTATAAACTGAGCCAGAAGCGGAAATCAAGCAAACAGCATAGTGAAAATTCAGTTAAAATCTTTGTGTGTTTTTTTTTTTTAAAGGGAATAACTAAAAAGGTGAAGATTTTAAAAATCTCAACAATGTAATTAATTTTTGTGGAATTAGCACATATAGAAATTCCCTCCAAATTCCCTCCATTTTTTAAAAAAAATCTGGTTTATGAAGTGCACTTTTTTCTTTTTCATGATTTTTTTTTTTTTTTTTTTTGGTTATAAAATAAAACCTGAATAGGCTTTATCGATTCTCCACCTTCTGTTACGCTGGGTAATGTTCAACTTTAGCAATCGTCCCTGAGATGGCTGAAAAGAAAAAAAACAAATCCCCCACCTATTCTCTCCTGTACTATAATGTGCCCAAAGATGAAGTGTGAAAGTTTTAGGCCATTTGGGCTTTATAAATAAAGTGGAGGAGGAGTGAGGGAATGATCTCTCCCCTTTTTAGGAACTGTAGCCATTTATCAAAGGAAATCTGTGTAGCTTTCTTTCCAATCTCGCCTCTGTCCTGCACCGGTTTTACATACCCTTTTTTGAAGAGAAGAGGCCGTGCATGGTGCTATTATGTAGTGTGTTAGTGTTGCAAAGCTCTCTGGAAGTAGACTAGACAAGATAGTGGTGGCATTTCAAGCCCTCTCTCCATTCAGTTTATTTAGAGATGACAGAAAAAGCAACAGATCCTTCAACTACTGAAAAACCTCTGGTAACCAAGGACAACTTGGCAACTTAGCAAAATGGGAGCTTTAAGATGGAAATTAGACCCTTCAGATGGTTCCCCAGATGGGGCGAGAACCTGTTTCGGATAATTCTTTATTCACTTTATAAAAGAAAACACAGAGGCCTGGTCTACACTACGGGTTTAGGTCGACTTTAGCAGCGTTAAACCGAATTAAGCCTGGACACGTCCACACAACGAGGCCCTTTCTTTCGACTTAAAGGGCCCTTTAAACCGGTTTCTTTACACCACCTCCGACGAGGGGATTAGCGATAAAACCGGCCTTTGCGGGTCGGAATTGGGGTAGTGTGGACGGAATTCGATGTTATTGGCCTCCGGGAGCTATCCCACAGTGCTTCATTGTGACCGCTCTGGACAGCGCTCTCAACTCAGATGCACTGACCAGGTAGACAGGAAAAGACCCGCGAAGGTTTGAATTTCATTTCCTGTTTGCCCAGCGTGGAGAGCACAGGTGACCACGCAGAGCTCATCAGCACAGGTAACCGTCATGGAGTCCTCCCAGGATCGCAAAAGAGCTCCAGCATGGACCGAACGGGAGGTACGAGATCTGCTCGCCATATGGGGAGATGAAGCAGTGATAGCTGAACTCCGTAGCAGTAAAAGAAATGGAAAAGTATTAGAAAAGATCTCCAAGGCCATGAAGGACCGAGGCCATAACAGGGACACACAGCAGTGCCGCGTGAAAATTAAGGAGCTAAGGCAAGCCTACCACAAAGCCAGAGAAGCAAACGGAAGGTCCGGGGCAGAGCCGCAAACTTGCCGCTACTACGCGGAGCTGCATGCGATCCTAGGGGGTGCAGCCACCACTACCCCAACCGTGTGCTATGACTCTCTCACTGGAGAAACACACAGGGAAGACGGTTCGGGGAACGAGGAAGATGACGATGGAGGTACTGTAGGTAGCTCACAGCAGCAAGGAAGCGGAGAAACCGGTTTCCCCAACAGCCAGGATATGTTTGTGACACTGGACCTGGAACCAGTAACCCCCGAACTCACCCAAGACCCTCAGGGCACACAGGAGACCTCTGGTGAGTGTAACTTTGTAAATATTTGTAAACATTACAAAAAAAAGCAAGCAAGTCTGTTAACGTGTATGGGGATGGAGCGGAAATCCTCCAGGGACATCTCCAGAAAGCTCTCCTGGTTGAAATGGGGTGATTTTATTAAGGGGGACATTCAGAGGCGCCCGTTCCTGCTATTCGGACCAGAAATGTTCCCCGCTGTTAATCATCCCAGAGAATCGTGTGTGTGTGTGGGGGGGGGGTGGTTTACTTGTGTTTGTGCCGCATGTTAACCGGGAAACCGCAGCCCCCTCCTTTTACATTGAAACCCCATTTTAAATGGACAACCCAATTCATCCTTGAGATGGGAAATGCGCTGCTGTTTGCAACCTTTCCCGCATGTTAAGAAGGTTAAATAAGCCAAAACACTGTGGCCTACGATGGCTGCCTGCAAGCCGAAATATGCGACCTTGTAATGAAAGAGTGTACCCATTGTTCCCTAAAATGTGTCTTTTTTAACCACCTCTCCCTTCTCCTCCACCAGCTGCAAATGTTTCTCCTTCGCAGAGGCTCGTGAACATTAGAAAGAGAAAACGTAAGACGAGGGACGAGATGTTCACGGAGCTGCAGATGTCCTCCCACGCTGATAGAGCACAGCAGAATGCGTGGAGGCAGTCAATGTCGGAGATGAGAAAAGTCCAACATGAACGAGAGGAGAGGTGGCGGGCTGAAGACGATAGGTGGCGTCAGCTTGCAGACAGACGGCAAGAGGCAATGCTCCGTCTGCTGGAGCATCAAAGTGATATGCTCGAGCGTATGGTTGAGTTGCAGGAAAGGCAGCAGGAGCAGAGACCGCCGCTACAGCCCCTGTGTAACCAACAGCCCTCCTCCCCAAGTTCCATAGCCTCGTCACCCAGACGCCCAAGAACACGGTGGGGGGGCCTCCGTCCACCCAGTCACTCCACCCCAGATGATCGCCCAAGCATCAGAAGGCTGGGCTTCAATAAGAGTTAAAGTTTTAAAATGCAGTGTGTCCTTTTCCATCCCTCCTCCCCCACCCATCCCTGCTACCTTGGCAATTATCCCCCTACCTCTGTAAGGAACTAATAAAGAATGCATGAATGTGAAAAAACAATGACTTTATTGCCTCTGCAAGCGGGAGGGGAGGGGAGGGTGGGGTGGGGTGGTTGGTTTACAGGGAAGTAGAGTGAACCGGGTCGGGGGGGGGGGTTGGAGGGTTCATCAAGGAGAAACAAACAGAAGTTTCACACAGTAGCCTGGCCAGTCACAAAACTCGTTTTCAAAGCTTCTCTGATGCGCACCGCGCCCTGCTGTGCTCCTCTAACCGCCCTGGTGTCTGGCTGCGCGTAATCAGCGGCCAGGCGAGTTGCCTCAACCTCCCACCCCGCCATAAATGTCTCCCCCTTACTCTCACAGATATTGTGGAGCGCACAGCAAGCAGCAATAACAATGGGGATATTCTTTTCGCTGAGGTCTGAGCGAGTCAGTAAGCTGCGCCAGCGCGCTTTTAAACGTCCAAATGCACATTCCACCACCATTCGGCACTTGCTCAGCCTGTAGTTGAACAGGTCCTGACTCCTGTCCAGGCTGCCTGTGTATGGCTTCATGAGCCATGGCATTAAGGGGTAGGCTGGGTCCCCAAGGATCACGATAGGCATTTCAACATCCCCAATGGTCACTTTCTGGTCCGGGAAGAAAGTCCCTTCCTCCAGCTTTCGAAACAGAGCAGAGTTCCTGAAGACGCGAGCATCATGTACCTTTCCCGGCCATCCCACGTTGATGTTGGTGAAACGTCCCTTGTGATCCACCAGGGCTTGCAGCAGCATTGAAAAGTACCCCTTGCGGTTTATGTAGTCGGTGGCTTGGTGCTCCGGTGACAAGATAGGGATATGGGTTCCGTCTATGGCCCCGCCACAGTTTGGGAATCCCATTTCAGCAAAACCATCCACTATCGACTGCACGTTGCCCAGAGTCACTACCCTTGCTATCACCAGGTCTTTCATTGCCCTGGCAAATTGGATCACAGCAGCCCCCACAGTAGATTTGCCCACTCCAAATTGATTCCCGACTGACCGGTAGCTGTCTGGCGTTGCAAGCTTCCACAGGGCTATTGCCACTCGCTTCTCAACTGTGAGGGCTGCTCTCATCTTGGTATCCTGGCGTTTCAGGGCAGGGGAAAGCAAGTCACAAAGTTCCATGAAAGTGCCCTTACGCATGCGAAAGTTTCGCAGCCACTGGGAATCGTCCCATACCTGCAGCACGATGCGGTCCCACCAGTCTGTGCTTGTTTCCCGGGCCCAGAATCGGCGTTCCACGGTATCAACCTGCCCCAGTAACACCATGATTTCCACATTGCTGGGGCCTGTGCCTTGTGAGAGGTCTATGGCCATGTCAATTTCCTCATCACTCTCGTCGCCGCGCTGCAATCGCCTCCTCGCCTGGTCCGGGTTTCGCCTTGGCATGTTCTGGCTCTGCATGTACTCCAGGACAATGCGCGTGGTGTTCATAGTGCTCATAATTGCCGCGGTGATCTGAGCGGGCTCCATGATCCCAGTGCTAGCTATGGCGCCTGGTCAGAAAAAAGGCGCGAAAGTAGTATCTGATGGACCAGGAGAAGGAGGGCGGGAGGGAGGGAGGGCCGAGTGACGACATGGCGTACAGGTACAGGAACAGGGAGAAACACAAACAACTGTCACACAGAATGGTCCCCCCAAAGATTAAACTGGAAACCCTGGGCTTAGCAGGCCGTTGATTTCACGGAGGAAGGGGAAGCAAATGAACACAGAACAAATCTATTTTTTACATCTTAAGGTGGCAGCCGACGCTGCAGCATGAGTGACAGCCATACCAGTATGACGATGACGGGTACCAATCATAATATGCCATCATCTGCCAAAAGGCAAGGGGCTGCTGCTGTGTAGCAATGCAGCCCCACGTCTGCCAGCCCCACGTCCGCCAGCACCCAGCATCGCCCTCGGCCTCTTCTGGGTGCTTAGCAGACAATATTGGGCAATTGGCAGAAAATAGTATATTATGACTGGTAACCGTCATCATCGAAACAGTAGCATGTCTGCCCAGGTGGCCATGATTGACAGCCATACCAGTACGACGACGACGGGTACCAGTCATAATATACCATCGCCTGCAAGGGGCTGGTGCAATGCAGCACTACGGCTGCCAGCCCCACGGCTATCACTCATGCTACACCGTCTACCGCCAAAAGGCAGTTAGCAGCTGCTGCTGTGTAGCAATGCAGTCCCACGTCTGCCGGCACCCAGAGGACATATGGTGACGGTGAGCTCAGCTGAGCTGAGCGGGCTCCATGCTTGCCCTGGTATGTTGTCTGCACAGGTAACCCAGGTAAAAAGGCGCGAATCTATTGTCTGCCGTTGCTGTGACGAGGGGGGAGGGGCCTGACGACATGTACCCAGAACCGCCCGCGACACTGTTTTGCATCATCCGGGCATTGGGATCTCAACCCAGAATTCAAAGAAAAGGCGCGAACCGCTTCTCGGCTCGAGCTGTGGCGCAAACGTAGTATCTGACGGCCTAGGGGAAGGAGGGAGGGGGGCCGAGTGACGACATGGCGTACAGGCACAGGGAATTAAAATAAAGAACGGTGGCTGTGCATCAGGGAGAGACACAAACAACTGTCACAGACTGGTCCCCCCCAAAGATTAAACTGAAAACCCTGTTGACGGAGGGAGGGGGAAGCAAATGAATACAGAGAAAATCTATTTTTTACATCTTAAGACGACGGTGCAGCGTGACTGATAGCCCTCGGCATCTTTCTGGGTGCTTGGCAGCAAATACTGGGCGGTGTATGACGATGGTCTTCAGGCCTATTGTACGAGCTGCTGCTCAGGGAAGACTCTGCTAACGTGCGATGACCCGACTTGTAATAGGCCGGCTAACAGTCATAATACACCATTTACTGCCAAAAGGCAAGCCCCACGGCTGCCAGCACCCAGATCGCCGATGAAGGCTACCAGTCTACTGCACCGTCTACCGCCAAAAGGCAGTTAGCAGCTGCTGCTGTGTAGCAATGCAGTCCCACGTCTGCCGGCACCCAGAGGACATATGGTGATGGTGAGCTCAGCTGTGCTGAGCGGGCTCCATGTTGTCTGCACAGGTAACCCAGGTAACCCAGATAAAAAGGCGCGAATCTATTGTCTGCCGTTGCTGTGACGGGGGAGGGAGGGGCCTGACGACATGTACCCAGAACCGCCCGCGACACTGTTTTGCATCATCCGGGCATTGGGATCTCAACCCAGAATTCCAAGGGGCGGCAGAGACTGCGGGAACTGTGGGATAGCTGTGGGATAGCTACCCATAGTGCAATGCTCCGGAAGTCGACGCTAGCCTCGTACTGTGGACGCGGTCTGCCGACTAGAGCACCTAGAGCATTTTATTGTGTGGACATACACAATCGGCTGTATACAACCGATTTCAATAAAACCGGCTTCTATAAATTCGAACTAATTTCGTAGTGTAGACATACCCAGAGATTCAGGTCCCCATGCAAGTTGAGGAGGGTTTCCTATTCAGAGAGTGTGGTACAGCAGTTCTGTTATCAAAAGACACTGCATTTGCTTCTACAGCATCGAACAAAACCACACCTACTCTGTACAGAGCTGCGGCAGGCTTTTCTGGGACTGTTCTCCAGACTGAAAGGACTCTATTGTCAGTAAGTAACGCTAGCCAGACTACACAAGAGCTTTGGATTAAATGGCTCTATTGACGCTTTGCTAGAAGCATGTATAGAACGATGGCCATACCGGTGGGAGTGTGCGAACTCATTAGTAATAAGTTTTAGATAGCTGTGGGTATATCTCTCCCTCTTCTCTGTTTCTCTGGGGGATCCATAGAGATCAGATCCGAGACTGAGGTTTGACTGGTATGGACTAGTAGTAGCTGGAAGCTGTTACAGTTTGATGGCTATTTGGTGGCTTGTGTATCATAATACCTATATCTTGTATAGCTCTTTTCATCATTAGATCTCAAAGCCACTTACAGAGGAGGTCAGTATCCCTATCCCCATTCTACAGGTGGGGAAACTGAGGTACAGGACAGGCTGTGGCTTGCCCAAGGCCATCCAACAGGTCAGTGACGGAGCCGGGTCTCCTGAGTCAGTGCAGTGCCGTACCCACTGCCTGGCTGTCTCTGTGTCACTCCTGTGTGTAGGTGTGTGCAATCGCAGCAGGGTGACGGAAACTCAAATAGCCCCGCAAAGCTGAACTGCCCTTTCGTGCTGGCATGGCTGGGATAGCAGCAGGAGTGAGGAAGCATGCCTGGATCTGCTCCACGCTGTACACGTCCTCTGGGCTGTCTTCTATGAATAGGTCCTCCTGAGCTGTGCGAAAGGCCAGGACCTGGAACGAGAGTCAGTGTCCCTCTTGTCCTGGGATTAGGTTAGAGAGATTGTTGCCCCCCGACTCCAGAGACTTCCTGAGTGCGGGATGGTGACCAGGTCCAGCCCCCCACCAGGGTCAGCAGCCACTGTCCCACTTGGAGAAATGGAAAAACGCCATCCAGACTCTGTGCTGTTCCTGGCCGTTGAAAGAACCAGGGCTCTATGTGAGGAATCTCCTGGTGCTCGTTCCAGAAGTGTGGCCAAAGCCTCATGCTCCAGCAAACCAGCCTGGCACTCACCGTGCCGGGCCCAGGAGCGCTGTCACAAGGGCCCTCAATGGATGAGCCAGAATGCGGCTGAAGTGAATGCCCTGAAACTTAGATTTAGAACCTCCCCTGATGGCCGGTGCTGGGATTCAGCTGCTGGAGTGACGACTGGCCTTGCACCTGGAGCAGGATTGGGGCAGCCCCAGAGTGCTGGGGACCGGTGAGAGTGGAGCTGTTGGCTTGGCAGCGTGGGGAGTGGGAAAGACTCTGGTTAAGGTTCAGATTTATTTCATGCTATTGAACAATAATGCAGGGCCAAATGATGCCAGCTTAAACCAGGGCTGAATTTGACTCCTGGCTGATCGCTGCGCGGCGCATGTCAGAGGTTGTGAGCTGACCTCTGCATGTCAAGGCACAGACCCTCAATCAGCAAGGGGGCCCTGACCCTGGTGATAGGGAACCTCACTGCTGTTTGTCCCCGTCCCATGCAGTCCTCCTTTCTCTGTGTGAATAATGCTGCTCCCACATCCCCTCTTCTTTTTCGGATTGGCATCGCTGACCCCAGCAGCACTTGGGCAGAGTGGGGAGCGGAGCACTGACCGTAAGGGGACCTGGCAGCATGGGAATGGCATGATTGGCATTCCCGCGCCCTCGGGCAGACGGGAGGCAGCTTGCAGTGCGGCTCGGGGAGACAGAGAATGCACGGAGCATTGAGCAAGTTATAATGATTTGATGTGCATTCCTCGGCCGTGAACAACCTATAATGGCAGGCATTCCCGAGCACTGTGGAAATACCAACTGGGCAAGGCTAGGTGTAGCGTGTAGTGGGTTTGTTTGTGGGCTGGCCTCTCCCCTCTCTACACCTGGGCTGTAGCGGTGTCGGTTCATTTTACAAGTGAAAGTGAGTCTTGTGGTCTCATCCTGCTTGGCTGTGTGGAACTCATGTAACTAGGCTTGACTAGCAGCCTCTGTCCTGGAGGAATATGAGAGCATGGGAACCAGGGTCCCAAGAGACTGGCGCTGAGGAGAATGCAGAGGACCTGTCCATGGTGTGCCTTTCTCCAGTCGGTGCTGCGGTGAACTTAAATTTGCCTTTCGGTTCATACGGTGCAGATGTCTGTCTAGCCCAGAGGCTCCCATCCCCCTCCTCTGGGCACCCTGGCCATCCGATCTTATAACAAAGCACCCACCTCCTCCCGCCATCGGTGCCGAGTCCCACAGTTATCCAGTGCCAACCTCTCCACACGTGACAGCCTCTTCCCCAAATACCGGGGCGCCACGGTGGGTCTCGCAGGCTGTTTGGAAGGCTCACAAATCCAAGCTCTGCCAGACCAAAGGGTCGGAGGAAGCACGTTCCCCAGTCGAGGTCTGAAGGGTGGTCTCGTGGATGGGGCCCTGGGGTGAGGTTTGGGCTGGGAGTTCAGTTCCGGGCTGCGACACGGGCTGCCATTGTGACCTTGGGCGAGTGATGTGGGGGCCGGGACAGGCGATGTCATCTACTCTGGCCTGGTCTCTTAAGTCAATTTCAAATGGGGGCCGAGGCACTTCTTTAACTCTTCACCTTGCGCCTTGGTTCTGAAGCTGTCGAATGGCGGTAACACTTCCTTTGGCAGTTCCACAGCCAGTCTTATTCACGCGTTGCTGCGGCAGAGGGGAACAGCAGCTCCCGGGAGATGAGGGTGGCTCGGCTGTGAGCTAGCTGCATGTGCGCAGAGGGTTTAAAACGGTAAGTCAGAGATGCAGGAAAATCTCTGGCTATGTGTTTTGTTTGAGGCTTCTCGTTTTCCACAAGCCGTGTAGTAAATATTGTATCTTCCCTAAATGAGTTGGCGCACCTGTAATGAGTGACTTGCGTTGCAGATCGCTGTCAGAGGCATGCAGATTAGGAGTTCTTAATGAGCAGGACAACCCTACCAGGATTCCCAGGTCAGGGCAGTAGCCAGGAGCGTCTTCTCAGTTTCCCTTTGGCAGTCTCTCACCCCCCCCCCCTTCCCCTCGCCCCCGCCCCTCTCATGGTGATTCATGGTTTGATTACTGCAATGGGCTTTTTCCAGCATTACTGCTCCAAATCTTTAGCTAGTGCCGACAGCAAAATCCTGCCTCGTTAGTGGTGCAGGGGATCTAGAGTACATTTCTAGGGCTCTGAATGCTGCTTCAGTGTAGAGTAAATCTGCAAACCCTTATATCGAATGGATCCTGGTTCCTTAGCAGGCTGCACACCCCCACCCCCCCCATGGCTTTCTTGGTAACTTCCGATTTGAACACTCAGGGTCTAGAACTAAGGAATCTTTTTATTGGCCAAGAGTCCTTTATTTCCCCGTGTCTGTCTGCCAGAATCTGTTGACGTCCAAGGGTACAATCCAATCCCATCTGTTTACAGAAGCATTCACTACAGGTGGTCTTCTCCTCACCAGCCCGAGTCTGGGTGGGAATATGGTTAGTATCCATCAGTCGGAAGCAGCCTGCCCCACTGATTTGCTTCATGTTTTCAGTGTCTGTCCTGTGTGCCCCCCCGTGTTTCACAATGGGTGTGCGTCTACAAACACAAAGGTTACTGAGCTTCTGCCGAAACAGCTCTGCGTCTATATTGCCATAGCCCCCGCTATGTTTCTTCAAGGAACTGGGCTGGGCCGTCACTTTCTCTCTTGCTCATAACAAGAGGCAGATCTGAGTTTGTGTAGGCTCTGGTTTTAGTATAGTAATAAAAATTTGCAGTAATGAGGCCTTGAAACCAAGAACCTTAAAGTGTTTCACTCAAACTGAGCCGTGTAGCTAGACCTGGGCAAAGAGTGCAGAGGAGTATTTGCTAACTCTTTTCAGAAACTTACTCGGAGACAGCTTTGTTGCATCCACCTTTTTCACAGACATTTGAGTGAGCTCTTGTTCTTACAAGCGTGTTTGAAGGTCAAAATTCAGGCCCAGGTTTAATTCAGAAAAGAACGTTATTTAATGACTAACCAAAATTCATTTGTGGCAGAAACAAAATTAGTACATAAAGGTTAGATCAGCCCATTGGGGAGCAGATGCCATGTAAGGTTGCCAACAGTCCCATATTATTAGGGGTGTCCTCTACTTAAATAAAAAATCAGGTTTCTGGCAGGACTACACCTCTGGTTAGAATACAGAATAAAAGGAGTCTTGTATTGCTTTAGAAGGCTGACACAGAGTTGCAACACCCCTCGGATTTGGCACCCCTCTGTCATGCATGTCCTGTATTTTTGAAAGACCATGTTGGCAATCTTAATGCCCAGTGACTTAGGTGACCAGTCACACAACTTGCCTGTCAGCTGCAAACAGTTTGTGAACAATCTATAGGCTTATATTTCTTTTGAATGGAGAATAAATTAATACATCATGCTCTGTTTGTAGGTGAATTTCCAGCACAAAAATAAGGGTAAACTTGATGGCTAAATTGTCATTAAAATCTATTAGCTCTACTTGCACCATCCCGCTTGGAAAAGTATCATTTATACCCCTTTTACAGATGGGTAAATTGAGGTATCGAGCAGTTAATTGGCTTCTTCAAGGTCAAGCTGCAAGTAGCAGAACTGAGATGAACGCAGCTCTTCGTTTTAAGTAATGCAGTCCTTAAACAGCCTCCTTCAGGAGACAAGCAAAGGGTTAATGAGACTTACTCATAAAAGCGCTTGATAACGCCCACTTATCACTCACTCATGTATCCTACAATTACTGACAGTTGAGGTTTCAGCAAAAGATGCTTGTGGCAAAATGTAAATTGCAATTTGCTTAGTACGTGTTTCTTTGTGGGGGAAGAGGGGGGGTGTTTTTGAAAAAAGCCATTTGTGTTCCGGAGCTTCAGACAGTGCAGACCTGAAAATTAATGCTTCTGCTTATGTAAATTAAAAGCAAAACCCAGTGTTGAAACCAGATCGCAGCAGGCTTAAGCCATCGCTCTGTGCAGAATGTTAAATACCCAGTGAGCTGGAAGCAACCTGATGGAGCGGGGTTTTTTGTGGCTGCCTGCCTTGCTTGAGACTCCAAAACTGCTGGTTGGATTTCTGAAAGGTACAGACGCAGCCGAGGTGAGTTGGGCTTGAACTTGTCTTTGGTTTGACACTCCGCACCCCCATTTCCCTTTGTTGCATACTGTTTCTGCACCGGAACCCTTTTACCCTGCTCTGAAACAGTGTTAGGAATTAAAGGCTGAGTCTCAGGTAGGCGGAATTAATGCTCTTCATATAAATTGGGTGGATCAGAAGAGCACTCTAGTTGGTCAGCTAGCCCATCTTCCTGATAGGCAGTATCCCCTCGCTGCTAGATGGATGTCAGTAGTATACCTACCGATGTCTATGGTCCAATCATGGAATAGCTCCAACGATGGGGGATTCCACAACGTCCCACGGCACAAGGTGTTGCATTGCTCCTCTATTCTTCGCTCTATGCTGCAGGTTGAAGCTCTTTAGCACAATGCTGCCGGGACAGCCCAGGTATGTTGCTCATTACAACAGGTGGGGGCTTTCTCCAGCAGTTCTCAAACTTCACTGCACCGTGACACCCTCCTGACAACAATTGCTGCAGAACCCCAGGAAGGGGGACTGAAGCCTGAGCCCTGCCGCCGTGGGAGGGAGGGGCAGGAAAGGGCTGTAACCTGAGCCCCACCACCCTGGGAGGTGGGGCTTGGGCTGCAGCTTCGACCCTGAGCCCCAGCAAGTCTGACGCCAGCCCTGGCGACCCCATTATAACAGGGTTGCAACCCGCTTTGGGGTCCCAACCTACAGTTTGAGAACCGCTGGTAGCCTAATAGAACGGCCTCAGTGTGCTCTTAGCTGAGGGTTGTGAGCTAATTCATATGCTGCATGCGTCCACATAGCGTATGTGCGAGGTGGTATTTATAACACATACCCAGGTTATACTTGGAGGGGTATTATGGTAGGCAGTTCTTTGTGGTTAAAACCCCCTTTGGGTCTATGTACAATTCAGTGCGCCGTACCTGGACCCCTTGGCCCTAGCTATGTGACTAAAAGGACAAGAGACGTACGCTTCTGATATGCGCACAGTGCCTCGGCGCTGATCTGTTAATGTCCTTTGCTATGTGTTTCTGCCGAAGCCAGGCAGCAAAGCGTGCCTTATTGTGTCACCTGGGGATGTGGCAGGTCCACAGACACCGACCCATGTGTGTTTCGCATCCGGCCTAGCTAGATGTAACAGCACTGCACCCATTCCCATTTACACAGCCCTGTGCTGTGACTCCTCTCTTCCTCTTTGGAACCCAGGAGGTGAAAAGCTGGTACGTTAAACATTACTCACGGGCGTATACTAGATCTGGTAGTGTGTCCGCTGCCCTCTGCTGGATGAAATCAGAATTGCTCAGCAGCCTCCAAGATCCTATACAGCTTGCAGCTAAAAGAGATTCTCCTTTATCTCAGACATTAAAGAGCTACAGCTGTGGACCAGGAAGGCCCTGTTTTCTATCACCTCTGCTGCTGTGAAGTTCCAAAGGGTCACATCATTGCATAATATTGATAGTCAGGAAGTCTTGAATTGTGTCTTCACTAGGAAAAAAGGCGTATGTTTCAAGCCGTGATCAGTTAATTTGTGGTACGTTCTCTTTGGATCCCATTGTAGCGTCTCTTTCTGGAGCAATTACTGTCCACTGGCGCTTGAGTGGACACTAGCCTAGAAGGCTGGTTAAATCAGGATTAATACTAATAGTGCTTTGCACTCAGTGACATTTTGTATCCTTAAAATCTCCAACCGTGTTAGAAAGGTGGGGTAAGCATTATCCCGATTTGACTCATGGGGAAACTGAAACACCGAAGAGTGAAGTGGCTTAAGAACAGAGTCATGGCTCTCAGGCCCAAACTATAGTTCGCTCCACGGTGATTCTTGCTCCCCTGCCCTGTGCTCGGGACAATCGCCTGGCACTGATCTCTCCCTGTTGCTCCCTTATCTTTATTATGGATAATGGTGAATCATGAAGGTTGTTACAAGGAGAAGGAGGAAAAATTGTTGTTCTTAACCTCTGAGGATAGGACAAGAAGCAATGGGCTTAAATTGCAGCAAGGGCGGTTTAGGTTGGACATTAGGAAAAACTTCCTAACTATCAGAGTGGTTAAGCACTGGAATAAATTGCCTATGGAGACTGTGGAGTCTCCATCATTGGGGATTTTTAGGAGCAGGTTGGACAAACACCTGTCAGGGATGGTCTGGCTAATACTTAGTCCTGCCTTGAGTGCAGGGGACTGGACTAGATGACCTCTCAAGGTCCCTTCCAGTCCTATGATTCTGTGAAACTAAGGTGCTAGGAAGGGTTGCTTATGCTGTAAAGCAATTGCTCTCCTTTTGTGGTTTATGTTAGAGCAGTGTCTAAAGGTGGCAGCTGAGGTCCGGGCCTTATTATGCTAGAGACTATGCATGTGTATGTAGTGAGAGACGGTCCCTTCCTCCAACATCTTATAATCTAAATAGACAAGGTAGAGAAAGGGCGGGAGGGGATGCAAAGCACAGGGTGGTTAAGTGACTTGCCCAAGGTCAGAGGTAGAGCTGGGACTAGAATCCTGCCTCCCAGTCTGGTTCTCTATCTGCTAGGCCATACAAAGCTCCCTGTAGAGCCCTCCCTTTGGATTCCCTTGTTTGAGCCATGTCAGATTGAGTAACTAGTTGGGTCTGTGCAATGCAAGAGTCTGAAAGCCAACAGACACCTAGGGCTGTGTGCTGGGGATAAGCTATCCTCCTCCGAAAGGTTATTTACTGCATGTTCCTTTGCAGCATCCAGATCCCCTGTAGCTCTTGAGTGGGAAGGAGATTTATTCACTTGACAGGTTATTAATATTGCTTGAAAAATCCTTTTTACATTGTTCTGTCATGCTTAATATGGTAATCGGTATTGCAGCTTGTATTGCCGGGATGAATGGTGATTGAAAACCCATTAAGAATTTATGGACTCGTACTGAATTGCCAGAACATGGATTTGCCAAAATAGTTGAAATGCTTCCCTGGAAAATTAGACCTTGTGGGAAATTAGTATGTTTTTCTCAAATGCAATCCGTTCCCACCGAATCCAGATTACTGGCAGCAATGGATCCAAGCCAATAAAAAATATTGAATGCGTATAGAATAGGGATCACATGTCTGACATTTGCTACCCGATGACGGTGGTAAAAGGTTCCTAGAGAACCTCCGCTCCCGAAACGCATTGCAGAGCATTCGTTCTCAGCAGTTCGTGAGACCTTGTTCGTTTCTCTAACAGAATTTTGATGCAGCTGATGTGATGCAAGTCCTGTAAATGCTGCACTGTAGTTTTTCAAAAAGCTGTGCAGAGCTGTGTTTGAGCCTTTCGCGAGCACTTGGAGCCTGTTATTGTACCTTCGTGCTGCTTTGGCTGCCATTCAGTTGGAACCAGCTAAAACATGGGCAGAGGCTTCGGGTTTTAGTGGAGAGAAGGAAGAAATCCTTTTGCATCACTCCTGTTTTAATGTCCCAAACATTACACTGCTCCAGCTCTGCCTCCTAATAATATGTTGGCTGGACATAGGGTGACCAGATGTCCCGATTTTATAGGGACAGTCCTGATTTTGGGGTCTTTTTCTTATATAGGCTCCTATTGCCCCCCGCCCCATCCCAATTTTTCACGTTTGCTGTCTGATCACCCTAGCTGGACAGTCCTTTTTTTGGGGGGGCGGCAGTGTGGTAGGGGTTAGAACACAGGACTGGAATTCTGGAGGCGACTAGCGACTTTCATGGGCCCAGTTTGAAATGCTTTGAAAGAGACCTGATTTTCAGCAAGTGCTGAGCACTTTACCCTCTGAAAAGTGGGCCCCTTTAAAGTGTATCTAATCAAGCATCCAAAAAGTGATATCCAAAATCACTAGTCGCTCTTGAAAACCTCTGCCATGGTATTAGACAACCAAGTGAAAACAGAGTGGTGCCTTGGGCATTGCAATATAGAGCTCTGTTCCATGCAGTTGTTTTACATAGCCTTTCCCAGAAGCCCAGGAAAGTTGCTAACGCAGTTGAAACAAGACTGGACTCTCTACATACCCCTTTTAAGAATACCTGGCACCTTTTGTGCATGCCTGATCTTGTGGCTGACCTTCCAGGCTGGAAGGAAAGCCGTGACCATTCGCCTCTGCATGGCATCTCACGCCCGCGGTGGGTAGAACCTCACTTCACATGTAGAAGTTGTGCAGTGTATTTCAAAATGATGTTTTTAATTACAAGCGACATTTCTTAGAACTCCTGCTGGCAGCAGCTGTTATGGCTGAAGTGTCCTTTATGACACTGTCAATCTTTGCAGCCCAGGGTTGGTGAGTCGCAAATAATTATTCAGACAGTGTTTAAAGTAGAACAAGGCAATTGGCTAGTCTCAACATTAACAGTATAAAGTTCATGCTTAAGCATATCTCCTTGTTGCATCCATGCTGGTTTAGGCTCTTGCATACAACCAGCTGTGTTTGGACATGAATTCTGACTCAGCTGATCACCAATATTCCTCCCTCAAAAACCTCACGCTTTGTTCTTAATTTTCTTTTCCCTCTTTGCTTCTTTATATTTTTGCTTTCTTTTAAAATCTGATACTTTCAGACACTACAGCGCACTGTTAGCTCCCAATGACAGCCCTGGGGATGAAACGGGATGTATCATTTTTAGTTCCTGCTGTGTTGGTTTTTTTTATTTTTCCTGTGGGATAACAAGAATGTCACATAATGATGGGGCCAGGTGCTGCTATGTGGCAAGCTAAAGATAACAGCAAATGGCATGGGACCAGGCAGCAGGATGGATGGATGTACAGTCAAGGCTATGAGTAGACCGGTGGCTGTAGGCTGTTGTTTCTTTGCCGAGCATGCTGGGTGGACAGGATTTCTTTTTTGCACAGTTTAGAGCTGCCTTCTCACAAATGTCGATGGTTCATGAGCTCTGTCACATTACTGTTCAATAGCAAGAGATGGGCTTAGTGAGGCAAGAATTACTTCCAGCTCCTTCAGTTGCAAAATGCACGTGTGTTATCCGCTTCCTTTCCCCGGGTACTGCAAGTTGCAGTCTGTTGCCTGGTGGTGGTAGAGTCAAGCGGGCCCCCTGGTTTTTAAGCACCAGTGTGGAGCCCACTGGAGGTGTGCCTGCACCTCTTGCGCGGGAGCCCGGAGGGTTTTTGAATAGCAGTGGCCTTTGGGGAAGCATACGAGTCTGGTGCTGCCTGGTGCTCTTGTACAAGGGCATAAAGGCAGAGAGGAGGCGGCTGCCACCCTCCCTCAATTCCCTTGACATGGAGCCTGGAAAACGTCCAATCAACTAGGTCTTAGCTCAAGCTAAACTTCTTCAAACCCTGCCGAAGTCTGCAGGATGGAGTCTTCACATCTCCAGTATTTGACCACTGTGAACTAATCTGACCCACCGGGACTGAGCTCTACTAGTCAGACCCCACCCTCCAGACACGCACGCAGTACAGGGCTCCTTAACATGGCAGACTTTAAACCTGCAGGCTGCAAGCTCTGGCCCTCCTGCAATGGACTAAATCCCCTGAAGGCTGGACACAGCAGATATTTCTTCTCGCTGGGGGAATCTCACGTTCTGAGCAGAGGCTCGGAATGCTTGTCCTTCTCCGCCAGACCTTGCACCTCATGAGACAGGAAGCTGAAATTCTCTCTTCCGGCATAGTCCATGAAAGTCTCATCAGCCCCCGGGGAGTCAAATTCCTGAATCCTACTAGTGGACAAGCCAGCGTTATCGAGCGGACAGGCAATGCCTGAGACTGGCACAAAGAAGATAGCGCAAGGGAGATCCAGCGCCAGCATCAGCCCAGATTCCCGCGGCACCAAAGCTGATCTCAACATCACGATTGCATCCGGCATCAGCACTCCAGTATCTGCGAGAGACCAGGAGGAGCTGCACCAAACACTGAAGCAGAAGCCCAAGAAGGAGCTCCCATAAGAACGGATACCACAAAGCCTTCCGTGAGAAGTCCACCGGGTCCCACACAGGCTGGAGAGAAGGAGCAGTGTGAAATACAGCAGACTCCACCGGCACTGGTCCCAGCTCCACCAATGCACCCCTTGGTGTCGCCTTACACGACAGCACTGCCCCGAAAGAGGTTTACTCCTCCTTGCTGTTCCCAAAGAATGCTCTCCCCTGAGGTCCGTCATCAATATATCGTGTGAAGCAGCCTGCGATCCTTCAGGATGCAAGGCAATATATTAATATAACTTATCGGTATTGTGCCGCTCTCCCCCTCCAGCGCCGTGGGAGCAACCTGCTGCAATCTGTTTATGCTGCACACGTTCTCTGTGCTCACGTTCCCTATTCCAGTTCAGATACCTGTGACTGAAGTCAAGGTTGCTGGGCCCTATATCGCACATGTGTTGTTTTTTAAAACTTCCTGTTAGGGACTGTGCAGGGGGGTGATCTGCAGAAAAGGAAACCTTAATAAAATACCTAAAGCCATTTCTGTTGTGTGCTGAGTGCTGAATAACGTGTGAGCCTTAGGATGAACTTTTGCCTTCTTGCTTCTCCTCCTTGCTTTTTCTAAATCTCCTTTTCCCATTAAAACCAAAGGTCATAGGAACAATGAAAGGGAACAGCGTGTCCCTGCTTTGCCCATAGAAACATCATTCTTTTAATCTGAATGGGATTGACTTGTCTCCAAGTGCAAATGGACCAAGACCCACCTGAGCAAATGTGCCCAGGATTTATGTTGCAAAACATGGGGTCGCTGTTGACTTTTCTAAAGCCGCCCTCCCCCTCTCAATCTCCTGCCGCCAGGTGCTGCGAGTGCTACAGGGAACAGATGTAATAACACGCCTAGCACATGAAGAGAGTGGTGAGAAGCAAATCGAAGGCCTTGAGCGCAGGGCTGGGTGCCAGGCCCACCTGGTTCTGAGGCTGGCTCTGCCACTGGTTCAGTGTGAGCTTCAAGAATCTACGGCAGTGATGCGCAAACTTTTCCACTCCCATCCTCCCCCCGTATCAGTAACGCCACCCCCCCCCCCTTACTGCACAGCCAATGCTTCCTCAGCAGTAGAGCTGGATCTGGGAGGCGGAATGGAGTTGGGGTAGGGGGCGGAGCTGGGCCGGAAGGCGGAGCAGGACTGGGGGCTGAACGGGGTTTGGGGACGAGCTGGTCTGGGGGCAGAGAAGGGCTGGAATTGTGGTGCTTCCTCCCCACCCACTGTGGGGCTGGCCAGGCCTGCAGGCAGAGCAAGACTGGGGGCCAAGTGGGCTTGGGGAAGAGTGAGGCTGGGGGCGGTGCTGGTCTGGGGGCAGAGAGGGGCTGGATGCGTGGCACTCCCTCCCCACCCACTGTGGGGGTGGCCTGGGCCCCACTGCATGCTCCCCGAATGTTTCTCCATGCCTCCCTAGGGGGGCACGCCCCACAGTTTGGGGACCACTGATCTTAAGGCCTGACATTCAGAGCGGCTATGCAAGTCTAGCTTCCATGGACTCCAGTGGAAGTGGTAGGTGCCAGTGTGTCTGAAAGCTAGGCCTATGGTTTCTCAAGTTGAATACTCAGAATTAGTGGTTCCTTCTGGAAACGTGGTCATTAACTTCTTCCTTCGTCTTCCTGACTGTAAAATGGGGCTAAACCCTCTCTCTGGCTGAGATATTCATACAACCCCTTGATAATGTGCGCAGTGCGGGCGCCGTGGGCAGTTAAAGCAAAAGGCTGCAGTGCCATTGAGAGTGATTAGGTGACTCAGGGAAGCCAGCACCATGCTCAGGGGCCCAGGAAAAGGGCTGTTCGTTGACCCAAGCTGTGACCTTCCACCTGCTCTGGACTGTGGCCGAGGGAACACTGCTGGGACCCCAGCTACTCTGCAAAGGGAGGTGGCCCGCAGTGCAGAAAGCTCTGCTGCAGGGATCGGCAACCTTTGGGGGCTGTGGGAAGCGGCGGCCAGCACATCCCTCGGCCCGTGCCGCTTCCCGCCGCCCCCTCTGGCCTGGGACGGCGAACCGTGACCAGTGGGAGCCGCGATCGGCCGAACCTGCAGATGCGGCAGGTAAACAAACCGGCCCGGCCCGCCAGGGGGCTTACCCTGGCAGGCCACGTGCCAAAGATTGCTGACCCCTGCTCTAGTGGGAGCCGTTGCTAAGTAGTGTCAGGAGCAAGGCTCCCAGCAAGCAGCCGTTCGTGCTCCAGCAGTGCTAAGCCTCTGTGTTGTGTCTAACCAGACACAACTTGGCAGCCAAACAGGGGGCTAGCCCTCTGCGTTGCTACTAACCCATTCTTGTGATTTAAAGGGGTTAGTACGAATCTCTTCCTCCTTCAGATGTGGGGGAGGGAGATGGCTGCTCTTTCCTTGCTCATCAGACAGCTCTCGGGCTGATCGCTGGGTGCCGCTCAGAGGCTGGGTAAGCTGTTCTGTTCAGGTCCTTGGCCAGGAAGCTGCAGCATCTGCCAAAGGAAGGACGGGGCTGGGGGTAATAAACGATTCCCAGTGCTCTCACAGGAATGTAGGCTGTTGTGGTTTTTGCTGCCTCCATCCGACTCTACCTGTAAATCTCAAATCTAATGAGAAGACACTTCTGAGTGAAGAGGGGGATTCAAAACCCCCAAGTCGTAGGAATGTGGATGTGCTCCTGGAGTTATACTACCAGCCTCCAGATCGGGAAAGAGGATAGAGAGTATGCACTGTGGAGGGAGATCAGAACAACTCGGTCTCCTAAAGCAGTAATGAGTGAGCTTCAGTTGCCAGCATATAAGCTGGTTGTAGGTCACGCTAGGACATGGTTTAGAGACGCGATTTCTCAATGCTACCTTAAATGACTGCATCTTGGAAGAGTGCCGTATACAAGTGTACAGTTCTGTACTGCAGAAGCCAGAGGCCCCCAAGTGAGATCAGAACCTAGTGAGATCAACAACCTGTGCATATGCATAGTAAGAGGCAAACCCTGCCCCAAAGAGCATGCATTGTAAATAGACAAGACAGAGGAAGGGGAGTGGAGGTTCAGGGGGAAGAAAGGAAAGATGATTGCATTGTACAGTTGGGAGCTGAGGCGCAGAGAGTGAGTGATTTGCCCAGAGGCAGTCAGGGAGCATGTGGTAGAGCCAGGAATCAAACCCAGATCTCGAGTCTTTGTGTAGTGCCTTAAATACAAAACCATCCAGTTATCAACTGGGTCCTAAGTCACAAACACACCTCCCTTGGCTCAAGAAGTTCTTGAAGCACTAAGTAACTAATGTGGACCACAACCTAATGAAGTCCAGCATCCTCTGAGGAAGGATGGTCCTAGAAACTGGTCCCTGAACATGGAACTTTTAAAAAGAGGATTTTAAAACGGGAAGCTGGTCATAAAGGACCCAAAAATCCACACTGAGGCAATTAAAATCGTTGGGTTTAGCATAGTATGACTTCATACCCACACCAATAGTCATACAGGGCATGCAGAAAAGGAAGCAAAATAAAGAGGTGAATATAGAGTAGGGTTAGAGGACAAGATTTCAGAGGTTGTTTGAGCCAGATGGCTTTCCTTCAGAAGTGGAAATCCAACCCAGGTGAAGTCAATAGAAAGGAACTTAGACTGAGATAGATGCCGTGTAAGATCAAAATTAAGGAGTGTGAAGAGCAAATAGCCAAAGGCGTTACAAATAAAGAACAAGAAATCCTCTAAGAGTATCAGAAGCTAGAAGCCTGCAAAATAATCAGTGGGCACAGGAGGGTGGCGTTAAAGGAGCAATTAAAGACCGTAAGAAACTAAATATTTCTTTGCATCAGTTGTCTCCACTGAGGGTGCTGAGGAGCGAGTTAATCTTTTCAGGCAATAAAGATGGGCAGTGTCAGAAGGAGGTGCTGGAACAAACTGGTTCCATTTTCAAATCAATTACAAGTTAATCGGTAGAAATAGTAATGATGGCAGCTCCGCTGTGTTGAATGGGTCTCTTACTGCTATATTGATAATACCCAGTATTTCAGCTGCTGGGAAGGATTTGTTTTCCTGTCTCTTTAAAGGACCTCCGCTTTAGCCTCTTTTCTTTAAGCAAACAAAACAAAGAAAACAGTTTGCCGGAGAGAATGCCAGTGAGTTTCTCTTGGGAAACATTTGCTCTTCGGGTTCTTGGCTCTCTCCTTTTCGACCACGCGTATCTGGAGCCCTGTGTTCTTGGCATGAACCAAAAGCTGAGCGACATCTGGTCACCCTAAAAGATCTGTTTCTGAAAGAAAGAAAAGAAAAAAAAATCTCTTATGCGGCTTCTCTGGCTGCAGGCAGGCCGGTGGGGGTGCATAGTGGGCGGGGGAGGAGGGGAAGGAGCAGAGACGCTGTCCAATATCTGAAATATTAGCTGTCAGAAATGCCGCTCTGCTGGGAAGTGGTGAGCATGGCACCACCAGGCTTAACTTTGTGTGCTGATGCAGGAATGAGATGGGGATAAATGAGATGGTCTACGTGTCGAATTCTTGGCTACCTCATGGAACGGGTCTGCTGAACCTGGCAAGTCTGAGATCCACCAACTTAAATGTCAATAATGCACTGAGACGCCCTTTTCTGAGCTCTCCAGTTGGTCGTGTTGTACCTCTCTCCAGCAGGGCTATTTTAAGGGAGTAGGTCATGAGTAGGTTGCCAGGCTTTGTGGGTTGGCTTATAGAAATACCTCCTTAAATAGTGAATGTGCTTAATTCTTCCCGTACAGGTGTGAGATTCTGGGAATGGGTCTGTTCTGATTGACAAGGAATTGTATTTCCTTCACAGTCTCGCTGCCAGTGACTGGGGAGAGAAGATTCTCTTTTCCCTGGAGAAAACCTTCTGGGTGACTATTTTCAGGATGGAAGGGGGTTGTTTTGGCTTTTGGCAGTCATTGCACTCAGAGGCTCAGCTTTTCCCAGGACTCTTGCATGGCCTGAGGTTGTCTATGGATCTCTTTGCAAGCCTGTAAGAATTCTTACCCCTGGCACCCGCTTTGGAGTGAAACACCCTGAATTTGCTTCCAACTCAGTCAGCCACTTGCTGCTTCTGTCCCTGTTTTAACTAATGCCCGGGACAGAAGCACACGGGCGGATGTGGGCTTCTCTGCCGGGGCTTGCATGGCTATTTAGCTCTGACAGTGTCTTGTCATAATTGCAGTGCCTGTGTTTGGAGTGCAAGAGGGCCATGGGTTAGCTACTTGGGAGCCCAAGAAATCTCTTCACCCTGTAGGTGGGTAAGAAGCCTCTGTGTCAGTGGTGGGCAACCTGCGGCCTGCATGCAGCCCATCAGGGTAACCCGCTGGCGGGCCGTGAGATAGTTTGTTTACATTGAGCGTCCGCTGGGACATGCTGGCCGCCGCTCCCATTGGCCGGGAACGGTGAACCGCGGCCACTGGGAGCTGCGGGCGGCCGTGCCTGCCGACAGTCAGTGTAAACAAACTGTCTCGCGGCCCGCCAATGGATTACCCTGATGGGCCGCAGGTTGCCCACCACTGCTCTATGTCCAGCGCGTGCTTCTGTTGGCCAAACCTGAATTAGTCTGCTTAGATGAAAGAAAAAATAAAAGTTGCCAGGAGTTATAGTTGGCACAAGAAAATGCACTCTTAGCCTGGCTAGAACATGAAGAACTCCTACCTTCTATCCCTGGCCATTCCCATTGACTCCATGTAACTTCAGGCATGGCCTTGGGCCAGACATGTCAAGCTGGGGTTGTTGAAGTTGGAGTCTGAACTACTGGCTTGATTTTTAAAGTTACAGAGTACGCACAGCAGTCCCAGAGCTCAAAGGGAGCTCAGGTGTTTAGCACTTCAAAAAGCGGGGCCTTAAACACATTTTACATGGAGGGGGGAGAGGTTATCTGCCTCTCAGAGATGCTGTCCTAATGCTTGTACTTAACGGGATGGTGCTCTGCAATTGCCAAGTATTACTTCAGATATAGGTCAAGATGCCTCTATGGCATAGCAACCCTGAGTTTCTATGGTGATTGGCAAACCTGGAAGTAGAACTAATAATAATACTTAGCTCTTTATATAGGACATCTCACTAGTAGATCTCCGTGTGTGCTACAAAGGACATCAGTATCATAGCCCCATTTTATGGATGGAGAAACTGAGTCACGGGGTCATCTGAACCCAAGGTCATCCAGCAGGCCAGTGGCAGAGCTGGGAATAGAACCCAGATCTCTTGAGTCCCAGGCCAGTGCTCCATCCACCAGGCCACACTTCTCTGAAGAGACCCCCAGAGTTGCCTTGGTTTTATATACAGTAGCTGTTGTGGATCATCTGTAAAAGCCTGTCAAAGCACTTTGTGAAGCCCAAGGATAAACACCAGTAGTGTGGTGACACTGAAGGGGAATGCAGCAGCTGCTAAGTGCGCAGCAATAGTTGATGAATGTGCATGCAGCCTTGATAATAAATAGGGAGATTTATGTGAAGCGTGCTACTTAACACTTTGTCAACAAACAGATCATCTTTTTGCAGAAAGCACTCTCTGGAGGGAGTAAATAAAGACTGCGAACTGGCAGCTCTGTCAGAGCAATGGCTGGACCCTGTGGATACTGTGACAAAGTTCCTCCTCTACCTTGGTGGGTCCTGCTCTTATTGGCGGATTTTCCTCGCCTCACAGATTCACCATGTGGGTCAGGAAACAGCCCCGAGACCTTCCCCTCTGGTCGAAGCCACAGTCCAGGTCAATTCCTCCTGTGTCTGATCAGGAGTTGGGAGGTTTGGGGGGAGCCCGGGCCCACCCTCTACTCCGGGTTCCAGCCCAGGGCCCTGTGGACTGCAGCTGTCTAGAGTGCCTCCTGGTACAGCTGCGTGACAGCTACAACTCCCTGGGCTACTTCCCCACGGCCTCCTCCCAACACCTTCTTTATCCTCATCACAGGACCTTTCTCCTGGTGTTTGATAATGCTTGTACTTCTCAGTCTTCCAGCAGTATGTCTTCTCACTCTCAGCTCCTAGTGCCTCTTGCACCCAGCTCCTCGCATGCACACCACAAACTGAAGTGAGCTCCTTTTTAAACTCAGGTGCCCTGATTAGCTAGCCTGTCCTAGTTGATTCTAGCAGTTTCTGAATTGGCGCCAGGTGTCTTAATTATCCTGCCTGTCTTAATTGGTTCTAGCGGGTTCCTGATTACTCTAGAGCAGCCCCTGCTCTGGTCACGCAGGAAACAGAAAACTACTCATCCAGTGACCAGTATATTTGCCCTCTACCAGACTCCTGTACCCCACTGGTCTGGGTCTGTCACAATACTTAAAAAGAAGAAATTGTTTCATCTGTGGAATGCAGGTTTCTGTTCTCTCAATCTATGTGCTGGTCTTAATACTTGGGATAAAATTCCAAAATAGCTTCTGATGATTTAGGTGATCAAGTTGCGTCTTGACCATATTGAGCCGGGAGTGGAATGCTTGAAGAGAGCTGCCAACGATTTCAGTCTTTTCTTACTGGTTGCTCTTTCTTTAGAAGACACTGGTGATCCTGAAATATTGAGGTTGGTGTGTCAAAGTGCTTTGAACATGGATAGGTCGGGATATATCAGATGATATAACTCGTGTCATTCTTTTTCGGTTTACTTCCTTCTTCCCTTGCTATAATTCTGGTGTAACTTTAGAAGATGAAATCTCTTGAGGCACTAGTGTTCTAATACCGCTTGCCACTTGAGAGCTGGGTACTGAGCATTTCAAAGGGGGAAACATTTAACACTGTTTCTAGCTCGAGAAGTTGTCGTGGTAGCAGCCTCTGAAACTATCAGAAATGAGATTGGTGTGCTTCGATTGTGAGCTTCTCCTTGTCTTTTCATGTGTCTTTTAAAGTGCTGAATAAACCTGTGGCCCTCAGTGAATAAATTGTGTGGGTTGTAAGGAAGGTAATTGAGTGACATGATTTTTATGGTCTGTTTGTGTGCATCCTGCCAAAGTTGGGAAGAATTGCTAGTGTAAATACTGGTGGGAATCCTAGTAGCTCATGGCTGAATATTTTTAAATTTTTGAAGCATTTCTGTTTCTGGGTGCATATGCAAAAATTAAAGATACTTTTAAAACGGGTGAACATCATTTAAACGTCAGTAGATTCAACCCTGACAGTATCAAGTCTCAAACTTCAAGCCAATGTATGGTAAATCTCATTACCTGGGATTGTATAGCATGAAGAAAAATTCAGCTATATTTGCAAATATCTGTTTCCCTTCCCAGTTATGAAACCATGACATAGAGACCAGTGGAGACTGGGAGAAAGTAGCGGTGGGAGAAGTATTCTCGTCTCGTTTTAGTTTGTGCTAGTGGTAGTGGCTTTCATTCTTAGCAGGTATATGTATTCATTTACACTTTACTAGTGTAACTCAGAATCTTTTTATAACCTTGGTCAGACACAAGTCCTGGCTTCTATGTATAGAGAGGCTCCATTTATAGTGATGTAAAATCCCCAGCAGAAAGTCCTACGTAGTTTTCAATGCTGCAGTATCCTCTCAAGTGAAGCTTTCCAATCACAGACTGTCGCTATGCAGGTATCTCTTGTAATTCTATCGCTTTCTGTCTTTGGATTTTGTAACGGATAAAGTCCAGAGTTGTAGAAATTGATGATCACAACGTGAAGAGATGTGGAATGAAAACAGTGAAGGACTCATAGAATACCATTATGTCTGTGCTCTCGCAAGTCTTCAGTGATGCTCCCGTTGGGTGTTGATGCTTGACAGGTGTGGCATGTAACCAGTTTGTAACCATTAATATTGGTGAATCATAGAGATCAGCACTTATTGGTAATTTACTCCACATTTGCCTGCCAACCTATACATTTTAAGAATCCATAGTTCTTGTATTCCAGGGCCCCAAAGTGCATTCCAGACATGAATTTAGCCTCGACGCCTCCCTGTTAAGTAGGGCCATGTTATCCCCATTTTACAGATGAGAAAACTCAGACAGAAGTGAAGTAACTTGACCAGAAAGTTTGTGGCAGAAGCAGGAATGGAGAATTGGTGGTGAAAAGGACAGAGGGGAAGGAAAAGCTCTCATATGAAAAGAGATGGAAAATATTGGTATTGCTTATCTTAGAAAGTAGATGAGTAAGAAGAATAATAATATAGAGCAGTGGTCCCCAACCTTTTCCGTGGGGCGGGCGCCGGACGACTAGCCGCTGAGGACCGTGGCCGCCGGACAAGCAGCCGCCGAAATGCCGCCGTGAAGCAACGACATCAAGAGGTGTCGCTGCCGAAATTCGTGAAGGGGCAACGTCAAGAGGCGTCGCCACCGTGAAGCAGCAGCATCAAGAGGCGTTGCCGCTGAAATGCCACTGAAATTCGGCGGCATTTCGATGGTAGCGCTTCTTGACGTTGCTGCTTCTCGGTGGCATTTCGGCAGCTGCTTTTCCGGCAGCCAGTAGGCGGGCGCACATGGATGCCCCGGCAGGCACCATGGCGCCCCAGGGCACTGCGTTGGGGACCCCTGATATAGAGTGAGCAGTGTAGGGAAGGTAAATTGGGAACTTTCATTCTCCGTCTGGGAACACAAGGACAAGGGGTGGTCAGTGAAACTAAAATGGGAGAGACTGAAAACCAAAAAAAGGAAATACACGGCGGAACTCTCTGCCACAGAATGTTCTTCATTCCAGAAGCTTAGTAAGATTAAAAAAGGGCCTGGGTGTTGACCTGGATCCCAGAAGCCAGAGTTGTTATAAATAATGCTAACATCCGTTTTGGAAGGGATATTAAACCTCATGCTTCAGGGTTTAAACCAATCTCTATCGATTAGAGATTAGGAGACCACCTAATGTGAAGGTCAGATTATCCCACATCTGCCTTAATGGGAAGTTACTTGCACCTTCCTCTGCAGCATGTGATGCTGGCCACTGTCAGAGACAGATACTGGACTAGCTGGACCGTGGATCCAGTCTGGCAGTTCCCATGGAGAACTGAGTCCCAGTCCTGTGCTTTAGCTATGAGACCATCCTTCGCCTATTTTGAAACGTAGTGCATTCTAGTTTTGCACGAAAGCTGTTCCAGCACAGAGAGAATGTATGCTAAGCATGTGCTGTCCTGTAGCTCCTAGTAAAAAGAGCAGCTGGAACGGTTGTAGTGAGCTCGGATATCGAGAAACTCTATTTATAGTCAAGGAGGGTAAAAGCACCAAACGCTCCCATTGTACAACTAGCAGTTCTATAGTGAACCTGTGCAGCGTGGGGAAAATGGTTCTGCTCACGCTGTCACTATCGCTTTCAATGTGACTGAAATCTGGGTTTGACTCAGTTAATAGTTTGATCACTCACTGATCCTCCTTCAAATCCCTCCTTAAGACTCATTTCTACTGTGCTGCCTACAGCATCCTGCCAGCTGATAATAGATAGGCAGGTGGCCAGCTGCGATTACGGCTTCCAATAACACATACACTAACACGTGGGCACACGCATCCCCCCCCCTACAAACTTTGCGAATGCACCTAAGCTCTGCAAAAACATGCCTCAATTTCTGCCGGCCTGTCCTCTTCCTGCTTGTTTCACTCGCTTGTTTTGTCATAAATAAAATCCTAGGCTGGGATTTCAACGGAGCCCGAGGGAGTCACGATCCAAATCCCATAGAATTTCCCTGAAATTTCAGCATTTAACTCTCTTGCGACTCCTTTTGAAAAATCCGAGCTGTAAACTCTCTGGTGCAGGGGCCCAGCTCTGACTATGCATATGTACAGCACCTGGCACGAAGCGGCTCTGACAAAGTTGTGGTGTCTGGGCACTAGTATGTTGCAAATAATAATCCATCTACTAATGGGAAGAAGACTCATGATTTTAACAGCCATTAATAACAGTTGCTTGCCCGTTAATAGTCAATATTCTTTTTCATGGTGGCCAGCTGCTAGCTTTTTGTTTCCCCGTGATGCAGTGACCACAAAAAGGCCCTGTATGTTTCTCTCCTTTTTCTAGGAACAGGGAGCTAGTGGAAATGTCAAGCTTTGTCTCACTATGTGAACTCCCCTGCCCACCCCCCAACCACCCAAAAAAACCCTTTGTACCCTTTTACAGCTTTGTTTTCAGCCAAGCCGAACATACTCAACAGATGCAGGGTTTTAAATATAGAAAGCAGGTGTCTGCAGTGAAAGAGAAGTTCCTCAGTGCTTATCTGAAGTGCAGAGGGGCTTTCACCGGATACTCCTTTCAAAACAACCCCGTCAGAGCTGCTGCATCCTGACGGGGGCGATTTGGGCAAGCCTGTGTGATGTGACGGGTTATTAATAGCCCTCGGAAACGTGATACTCAGCTACTTCACTTCCCGAGAGGACAGTGAGGATCTGCTCCTCATCAGGTCGCTTCCTCCGGGAAGGTTTTAAAAGGAGGAGACTAGAAGAACTTAGCACTTTGGCTGTAAGACACTGTGTCCACCTCCTCACTTCCAGCGCACAAGGAAGGAGTTTGTCATCCTGACACCCAGGGCTGGCATGCTAGCGTCCTCGCTTTGGGTAAGATTTCAGAAGCATTTCCAGGCGCTGAGCTCGCTGCAGCGAGACTGGGAAAGACGTCTCTCGAAGCTTGGGGCTTCAGGCAGTAGGGGGGACCCTCTCCCTAGAAATTCAACTTCACTGAGCCCCGCGGATGCTGTGGGGAACCACACCGTGCAATAGTGGCGGTTTTTTGGAGAAAACGTGAGGTGAGCTGCTTCTCTTCCTGACTCAGGCTGTAACATGGGAAGCAGTAGCTACCTGCGACTCTCTTAGAGGTCACTGGAAAACTCTGCTGATTTACTCAGGGTGAGGACTTTCACACAGACAAGCTGACTGACTTGAGTCATCTACCTTTATTGAGGGGTTCTCGGCGTTTCTGCAGCAGCATTGCTCCCCGGTATCTGTTGGAGGTGAATGGGCTAGATTGTCGTTCTGAAACCTGTCAGGGGCCTAGACGTTTTAGAGGGAAGATTGCCAAGACTGTAACTTGAAGGCATAGCGTTTCTGTCCAGTCTATCCTTTGTAGTAAGAGGGGATAGAGTTCTTGTTAAGATGCATGGAGCACTGATTGTTATGGGTTTGGTTTTTTTAATGTAAGTCACTGGGTGCCCCTTGAGGGATCACCAGTACAAATGGAGTATGTTCTTAGCTCCCCTTTTACATTGCTCTCCTGCAGATTCTCGTTCCTCCCCATCCCAGATTGGTGTAGGTATCAGCAATGAATGAGGAATGCAATTCCTCTGTAGACATGCAGTTCCTCTGTGCCAGTTTAGGAAACTTCCCTCTTAGCATTTGGAAAACTAGCTGGACAAAGGAGAGAGTTCCTCCTGCTCCTCCCAGGCTGGTATCTCCAGGGAGCAAGAGGATAGCCTGCACATCTAGTCTAACTTTACGTTGTACAGTGATAAGTTCAGACATGGGATCATCGATTGTGCTGGAATGCTTCAGGCTGCTGACAGTTCTCACAGAGTGTGGTATCTGGTTGGCCTTGTCCGGTTTCCACGTACTGCCCTCAGAGGGTAAAACCCCAACAGCCTTACATTAGCGCAAAGGAATTCACACAAAGTAAGTTTCCCAGGCAGGGAACCAAATTTCCACTGAGGTTCTGTGGAGAGTGGGGGTGAAAAGCCATGTGGCCCATTGGACTGGGGCAGGAGTTGAGGGTGGGGGTTCTAATCTCTGCACTGCCTCTGACTCGCTGTGTGGAAATTGGCTAGTCAGTTAACCTCAGCCTGTTATCCCCATTTCACAGATGGGTAAATCCTTCCCCATCTCATAGGAGCAGTGCCCTGAGTTATCAGTTATTTGTGCACTGACTTGAACGTGCCAAGTGCTGCATAAACATGACACAGTTTTAGAGGTCCATGTTGCCCCACATCAAGATGGTTTGCCTCGTCAGAGGGTTTGCAGGGCAGGGCAAGGAGCTCCTCCTGTTGTGTCATTACACTGGGGAGACTGGACAAACTGGGGCACACCCACAAACCCCAGAGGTCGCTTGCCCTGAGGTTCTCCTCCTTGGGAGGGGATCTGTCCAATTATTATTCATCAGCAAAGATGCTTTGCTATTATGTCTCCATCTGCGAGAACTCCAGCTCAGGTAAGGACTGCCTCACACAATGAGTGAAAAACCATTGCCATTTGGTTTTTCCCCCCACTCTCATTTATACTTGCTGCCCATTTCAGTGTTGCTGCCATGTGTCATCTTCTGCCAAGTGGCTGGTTTGACTCGCCTGCTGAAAGTGGCTATGTAAGTGTCGCGGGAGGGATCACAAGTGGTGGTCTTCTTAGGAAAATCTGCTGTGTCTCCATGTCAGTTTATTTTTCTGTCCACTTGAGACTTGCTGGGCCGGTGCGTGGGCAGGGTGTTGGGGAGCATTGCTAGGATACTTCCTGCCGTGGAGAGCCACAGCAATTTTCAAAGGGCTGTTGCTGAAACTAGGGGCCTACATTTGGATTTGGGGGTCTGGGGTCAGGCCCATTAATGGGAAAACTTGGCCCTGATTGAGTCGCCACAGAGTCTAGGTAAGAGAGGAGGGATAGGCTTGTGGTTCAGGCACGGGATTAGGACTCGAAAGAGCTGACTGTCCGATTTTTCAAGAGAGCTCAGATTTCCAGAACTGTTCATCGCCCAACGTGCGGAGCTGTCTTGACAGTCTGGCCCTTCATCTTTCTGTGCTTGGGTTCCCCCTCTTTAAAATGGGGATGATTGTATTTCCTTTCTCTCCTCTCCCACCCCCACTCCCTTCATCTTGTCCGTCTCTGCAGGGGGAGACGAGCTGTTAATGTGTGTTTACACTGGGGTCCTCAGGTGCTTCATAATTCTAATAACCCAGTGACAACAGGCATTGCTTTTAGCTCTCTTTCCCGCAGTTGGACAGCCCATCACCCTCTCCCTCCATCTTTAACCCCTTCATGGATGTTTGTCAGCAGTCTTCAGAGGCACCCGCTAAATTGAAAGAATAACGGGGAATGCTGGATAATGCGGCATTAGCATGGTGTCTCGTGTAGTGTAAAAGGTAGAGAGCATGGCACTGAGTGGGTTACGCCTCTGATAGCAGCCTCCTCCCTCAGGTGTGCTGTGAAGCGCTGTGACAGTTCCAGTTCTTTTTTGTGCTGCGTCTACACCGAGAGAGAACCGAACAAAGATGTTGCTCTGCTCAGCTGCCTCCCGTGTCAGTTTACTTATGTGCTTATGTTCTATTTTGAGTCTCTGGCCACGCAGAGCTAAGCAGCCTGTGACCTGGGGAAGGTGTGAGTTTCAAAACAAGAGTCTGCTAGTGGCTGAGTGGGGTGATCAAATGGGGAGGCTGCCTCCGGGGAGCGTCTCCTTCAGCCAGGCAGGTTGTAGACCACATGCTGGATATCCTCGAGTCGTAGAAATGAGGGAACTCCTCCATCTCTCCCACGTTCACAATCTCCCGACTGTCCACAATTGTTCCATGCGGAATATACACAAGGGTTCTGTCTAGTTTCAGGGCTCTGGAGCAGCAGTGGCTTAAATGAGGGGCCATTGAATCTGGCTGTTCTTTAACAATGTGTTTTACTGTGAAATGCACAAGAAAATCCTCCCTCACCGGAGTGAGCTGCTCTAAAGGCTGCCTGAAAAATGCCCCAGATTCTCTCTCTCTCTCTGAAATGAGTCAGATTCAAGAGGTCACTGAAGCACTGGGGTTTTCACCAGTTCTCTTGGGAGACTGCTCCACAGCCAGAAATTTCCCCATGGGAAGGGATTTTAGCTCCATTTTTCTTTTCTTTAATCTTCTCCCATTACTGACCCCTATGGACCGACCTCCCCCATCGATTTTACAGCTTTCCAATACAGGTGGGCAGCTGTTATGTGCGGCCTCTTATCATATACCCCAAGACCTGGGTGTCTGGAGCTGCTGTACGTGTCTCATCAAACCCGGTTCCCGAAACTGCCTGCATCCGTCACGTATCTATACTTCAATAGGGAAAGGCTTGTTAGAACTGCTTTGCACTCTCCCTTCCCCAGGATGGCTATTGCTGACGTATGTCTCTGGCATGTTCCTCACGCCCCTTCTTACAGCCTGGATGTTTCACGTTGCTGCTGCCAGTTTACTTATTTGCACACAGGGACGCTCTCTGTGCTGTCAGTCTACCTCTCAGGCACTAATAGCTTTATTAATAGGTTTCCAGTTCCTCGGGAGGCTTCTAAGTGGAATGCGCCTCCGATTTCATGCTTCAGGAACTGGCCCCGACTGAAGAACCGAAAAAAAAGAGAGAGGGGAAAAGCTTTGTTGACCTAAGAGTATTAGAGGTGCATTTGCTTGACATTAACCATTGAGCGGTGTCAGTGTCATGTGGCTGCTTAGGGCAGGCTGACTGGTTACAAGCGGAGTGAGTTATTCAGGGCAGAAATCGCGTGTGGTTTCTCCTACCCTGCTGTGTTGTGTTTGCTTGGATACTAGCCACTTAAAGGTAAGATACAGATAGACATTTCGGATACGCTTTTGTTCCCTGCGTGTGTGTAATAAATTGCATGCTGTGGCTTGGAAACCTAGCCAGACTGTGGCTGTAAAGTCCCGAATCTCAGCTGCTCCATTACAGAGGGTTAACAGCAAAATATCTTGATGCTGAAGGGGTTTTCTCAGTGACGGCCGGCTCAGATCAGCTTTAATTGTGGCAGTTGGTACTTGCATTTGGAGGAACCAGTTCCACGTTTGTATTCCTAAGGTGGCACTTAGGGCAGCTCCTGTGTCTTGGCAGTGTGTCAGTGAGTGTGTGTTGTATTTGCCCAGCAGAAGGGGGGAGATAAGCACAGAGTTCTCCTTGTAACATGGGTAAAATGGCTTTTAACCATTTCCCTTTTATCTCGGGCAGTAGGTGACTGCACTGAGCAGTGATTAGTTTTCTAGCCCATGAGCCTTGCAGGGACACGGCGCTGCACCAGCTGTTGACTGCACTTTTTGAAAGTGGTCACTTCCAGCTTTCCAAGCCAGAAATAAGGGGTGAGTGTGAGCTGCTTTCCTGCCCTGGCTCGCACTGCTGACACTTCGTAATGACATCTCTCTTTAAATCGCATGTTGGTTGTTTTTAATCTCCTGCCTATCCTGTAAATCCAGGCAGAGATTACTCTCGCCTTCCTTCCTCCCCGGCTTTTTGTTAGCAGACTGTTACAAACCTGCTTCCCAGCAAACCTGCTCTACTAAATCAGCTGCCAGCTGAAATGAATCCTCCTTCTTGGTTATGTTTATTTTCTTTCCCCCACTGCTTTCCCTCCCGCTACTGCTTAGCTGTCCAATTGCAGACTGCCCCCTGAACCACAACCTAAATGTGCCTGGATGATCTTGAAGCAGAAAGACATGGCACTCAGCAGGCACATTGTGCAATTTTGATCTTCTGTGCTTTGGAGTATCCCCTGGAAACACAAACAAGTGGCTCTTTACAGCCCAAAGTGCTCTGTCTAGCTGGTGTCAATCAGCCAAAGCTGGGGGATGAGGTGAGGCGAAGTTATCTATCTGACCTCTATTGTCATACTATCTGAGCACCTCACAATCTTTAATGTATTGATCTTCACCGTGCCCCTGTGTGAGGTGGGGCTGGGCTGTTACCCCCATTGTACAGATGAGGAAACTGAGGCATAGAGGGACTTAGTGACTTGCCCACGGTCACACACAGAGTCTGTGGCAGAGCAGGGAATTAAACCGAGTCTCCCAAGTCCTACGCTAGCACCCTAGCCACTGGGCCATCCTTCCTCCGTAGAGTCAACTAAGTTGGCCTTGGTTTTGTTTGGTTTTGGAGCAGAATACAGTATTTCCGGTGGAAAGGAAGCAAGGGAGTGTGCTACTTATATCCAACTACAGCCCAGTGCTCTTTCCACTAGGAGATGGTGTGTCCAGCTGGGAGGAGATGTGTTGTTATTTATTTGTGTTGCTGCATTATGTAGGGGCCCACTGTGCTAAGTGCTGTGCAAACGCAGAACAATGTAGAAGGGAGGGAAGACCCTTATTTTTATTAAGTAGCATTTATTAATGACGATCCTCTCAGACCCAAATAGGAGAGAATCCATAGGAGAGTGAGCATTGTCGCAAAGGGCCTTCCTCTAGTTTGCTTTAATTTGGGCAGAGAGAGGGGCATTTAGTGCATCATTGTTAGAGCCTTCATTTCTCCCCTTTTTCCTTGGCCCCAGCTCTGTCTGCCCCCCAACCCTTCCACGGCAGGGCCGCCCTCCATCTGGCAAAGGACTCTCCCGCAGGGGGGACCTGCAGACCCTATCAAATCTCCCCTTCCTGGCTGAGTGACAGGAGTGAGGTACTGTCAGCTCCTGGAGCTTGGAGACAGCAAGCCTGGGATGAGTGATCTACCTTTGTTGACCTTTTGGTTCCAGCCACTTCTGCGCAGGCCTCAGTAACCAGTCCAGCTCCTTTCTGAAACGCTGCTGTTTTTCATACCAAGGAGTCCCGGCTGGCTACTTGTAATTGTTGAGGCTTTTGGGCTGTGAAAGGAGACATTTCACCTGGACCAACAAGCTCATTTATCATTCTATCTTGGTTACTCATATGGGCCCCAAGATAGTGGTTTGAGCATTGGCCTGCTAAACCCAGGGTTGTGAATTCAATCCTTGAGGGGGCCATTTAGGGATCTGGGGCAAAAATCTGTCTGGAGATTGGTCCTGCGTTGAGCAGGGGGTCAGATTAGATGACCTCCTGAGGTCCCTGATATTCTATATTAGTGCCTCACAGTTGCTAATTTGTTTATCTAACGTCCCGGTGCTCGTATCCCCAGTGTACAGAGGGAGAAGTGAGTTTAAGGGACTGACTTATCTAAAGTCACACTAGGAACGTGGCAGAGGCAGAAATTGAATCCAGGGTCCCGCCGCCTTCCTCTCTTTCTATGATGGTCACCTTGGTACAGTATCTTGCTTGTTAGAACGGAGGCTTAGCTTTTCAGGATATCTGGGGTCCTTGTGGCTTTCAGTGGAGATGCAGAGGCTGCGATTGTGAAAATGCTGTCGAGCTGCCTAAAAATAGGGCTCGGGCTCAGGCAGAACTTGCCGCTAATCGCCCCCAGCTGGCTCGTTCACGCAGAGCGTGTTTGTTTGAGTTACTCAAAGGACAAGAAAACCCCGATTGCGGGGTGTGACGCAGTAGGGAGTGGGGCGAATTGACCTGGGAATGTCGTCTAGTTTTACTGGGACTGTCTGCATTAGGGATGAGGTAGCAGGGAATGATTTTACTTAAGAGTTACCTGAGCGTGTAACCTAAGCCAGGAGGGGGGTGGTGCCAGGTAACACCTTTGCCCGGAAAACTGGACAAAGGGAGAAAAGGAGCTGGGGGAAGGGGGAGAGAGACGGCTAGAGGGGGTTTTGCTTTCCGTTTTGGGCTGGGTGGTAAAACGCAAAAAACCCCAAAGCTGGGGTCTAAGCTCCCTAACCCCCCCCCCCCCGGAAGAACTTAACTAAGGGGTCCTGGTTGTACCTACAAGCTCTGCTTGGGACTGCGTTCCGGTCGTCTAATAAACCTTCTGTTTTACTGGCTGGCTAAAAGTCACAGTAAATCGCAGAAAGAGGGGTGCAGGGCCCTGACTTCCCCCCACTCCGTGACACGGGGACAAGGGCAGTAATGAAGAGCTGGAGGGGGACTCGGTGTGCGAGCTGGCCTCAGTTCCCGGCCCTGCACAGATATTTCCTGTGTGACTTAGGGTAAGTCAGTCACCGAGTCTCTCTGGGTACGTCTGCACAGCAAAAAAAAAAAAAACAACCCAAACCTCACAGCAGTGAGTCTCCGAATCCCAGTCAACTGACTCGGGCTCATGGGGCTGTAGCTATTGGGCTAAAAATAGCACCATAGATGTTCCCACTCAGTCTGGAGGCCAGGCTCTGAGACCCAGCCCCTCACCAGGTTTCAGAGCCCAGCTCCAGCCCGAGCAGGAATGTCAACACTGCTGTTTTTTAGCCCAGTTGCACAAGCTCTGAGTCTTGCTATTGTGAGGTGGGGTTTTTTTGTTTGTTTGTTTTGCTATGTAGACATATCCTCTCTGCCTTCCTTCCCCCTGTAAAGTTGAGCTACTTCCTCCCTCCCAGGCATGTTGTGAAGATAAAACCCCTCGGTGATTGAGGCCTCAGATACTAGGGTGTTAGGGCCATATATGTACCTAGTTAGAAGAAAACTTCAGGCTTGAAATGCCCTTTGGTAGGCAGATATAATTTAGGAGTCTCCCTCCCTTATAGGGGGAGCGATGGCCTTTTGTGATGCATCTGGAGTCTGCTGGCCTAAAGAATCTGATCTTTTCTTTGGATTTAAGATTATCCACCCTGTGAGATCTTTTCCCCCTCCCTCCCCTAGGAACTCGAAACCCTGACCCAGTGTTTTCCCTGTGCTGAAATCCTTGACATCTTTCCTTGCTAGGTTGGTTTTCTCCCCTGGACGCACAGGCTGCCTCAACATTAGAACTTGCTGTGCTGGATGAGACCGGAGGGCGCAGAGCTTTCACCATGACCTGTGGCATAAGCCTCAGGCAGGCAATACAGCCGTAATGGCCATGGCCAATTGTGCAGCACTGTATCTGTGGGGCGGTGGCAGCAGGGCCTAGATACCATGGTGATGGGGCACTAGATGTGTCTGCAGAAGGAGTGGGGTAAGTTCTTCTGCTGTCCTTTGCTGAGTCCCTAGTCTGGATTGTTCCTGTGGCTGTCCGGGCTAGGAGGGAAGGGTGTGCTGTTAGCACATACTGGTTAACACATGCTAGCTAACGTGTTTGAAGTGTCTGGTGTACTTAGCACAGGTTAGATAATGTGTGTGAACATCACAGCACAGCTCAGGAGGCAGCATGCTGCAGGGGACAGGGCTCTGGACTGGTACCCAGGAGACCTAAATTCCATTCCCAGCCCAACATACTGGGCCCTGGGGCAATTCTTTCCGCACCTTGGTGTGTTTGTCAGATAGTCCTTACGCCGCTTCGTAAAGTGCTTTGGGATCTATGGAAAGAACTAAGCAGCTGTTACTTCTAAATGCCTTTTTAAAAGGACCCATGTGATACTGTCCTGGCATACCCAAGCCCGTGTTCAAATCCTGCTCCAGTATTGACTCTGTAAAGGATGGACTGTTGCAGGGTGGATCAGACATAGGGGGCTCCTGGCACAGCATGTGGGGACAGAGGTATGCTGGAGCACAGAAGTGTTCACATTTGGCAGAGGGATTTAATGGGGAAATAGCAGCACAGATGAAACGTGTAACCCTTGTTGCTGTCCCTTTAAATCATACAAATGAGAAACGGTATTGTCCCAGGGCGAGGGAGACCTTTCCTAACAGCTGCCTTCCTGCGCTGCTGCTCCTGCAGGGGGAAGCTACGCAGCAGAGCAGGTTATCTTCTCAGGGACACTTCTGGTGAGCGAAGCTGCTAAAGAAATCCTGAGTCCATGCTCTGATGGCTTAAACCCCCCAACCCTTCCCGAAGGTCCCAGTGCCGCCTCTGCCCTCCCACCTCCGAGGATGCAGGAACTGTTTCTCGGTTGTAGCTAGTTGTTCTTGCACGTTTCCAAGGCTCGTGGGATGGATCCACTCTCCTTTCCCCCCACAGAGCAGACAGCTGGGTTTCTCTGCAGCTGTCTCAGGTTTTTTAATAGAAATGGCTTGCACTGGAGCACAGACGCCGGTGCCTCTCATAAGGAAGCCTTTGCATTCAGATGGAGCCAGCTAGAAATGCCTTGCTGTGAGTTAATCAGAGCTAAGCCGGGCAGTTTAACTTTCACCTGTGACCTGCTGACCACCCTTCCCGTCCTAGGCTAAGGGCTGGTCTACACTGGGGGGTGGGGATTGATCTAAGATACGCAACTTCAGCTACACAACTAGCGTAGCTGAGGTCAAAGTATCTTAGATCGAATTACCTGGGGTCCACACGGCGCGGGATCGACGGCCGCGGCTCCCCTGTCGACTGCGCTACCGCCGCTCGCTCTGGTGGAGTTCTGGAGTCGACGGTGAGCGCATTCGGGGATCGATATATCGCGTCTTAACGAGACACGATATATCGATCCCGGATAAATCGATTGCTACCCGCCGATACGGCGGGTAGTGAAGAGGTACCCTAAGCCGATGAACACAAGCCCCCTTTCCAGTGAGCTGCTCCGCCCTCTCAGTGGACACTCCCCCTCGTCGCCCTGCCAATCCAACCAGGGTAAGGATTTGCTGTGATCATCATCGGACCAGATCCCAACTGGTTAGGAGAGCTTGCTCCTCGATTCCCACGTGGTTGGATTGGCAGGGTACGGTGTGGTTCCATCTGCATCTGTGAAAGCCAATTGCAGTGTGTTGTGGCAATGAGGTGTGTGCCGGTAGTAAGGAAGCCCCAGGTGGTGTAGAGGCAGTTGCCCACCTGTGTGGGCCTGTGGACCATGGGGAGAACGCCACCCTGCTTCTTTCCCAGAGCACGCTCGGGCTTCTAGCACCGTTCAGAGAGCTGAGCTCTGGCTTCGCAGTTCCATGTGTTGGGTGCTGGGCGGGAGGCGGAGAGCATTTCCAGTGCTGGGCCTTGGACTCTTAGCCCCCTCCTCCCAGACCCGCCATCAGGCACGCGCTGTCAGGCTCGGGGAGGGGAGGGGAAGGAGCCTTTCTTTGAAGGGACGGGTGTCTTCGTTGTCGAGCTGCTTCCTGTGCTCACGGGTCAAGTAGCAGGTGAATGTTTTCCAAGCAGATAATTACTTGGCTGAGCACTGTGGATGCTCAATCTGTGCTTGTCCGTCCCATGGGGTATCCCAACGGGCCGTGCTAGAGCTCAGCCACCCATGACCGGGACGGGCAGCTGGCTAGCCATATTTGAAAATGGGCCTTCCCAGAAGACGAGCCATTCACAAGTTTCTCTGCGTGGCCCCATCGCGAGAGAGCGATTTGCAGAGGATGTACAGGGTGACTAGTGCGGCTTGTGTGTTCCTCTAACACCTTTCACCCGACAAACACACGTCACAGTCGCTCAGCCTCAAAGCACCGTCAGACCTGGGCCGATGGCACGCCTATTGCTAAACGGAGGCAGAGAATAGACAGAGTGATTTCCCCAAGGTTACCTGCTAAGGGCAGAACTGGGAATAGAGCCCAGGCATCCTGGCAAGGAGCCCTCTGCCCAGCCACTTGCCTGCCTGGTTTCTATTGCGAGCGTTTGCTGTTAGTTGGTCTGATCTCATTACGTCCACCTTAGCTGGCCCTTAGTGTGACAATTCCTGAAGTGTTTTGCTCGGGGCTGGGGTGGAAAAAGGCTTTGGCTTCAGACGCAGCAGCTGCGTCCCCTACTAATTTTGGCAGTACATGGCCCGGTATAGCTTTCTGTTTACTTGATCCCAACCCCAAAGTGATTTCATCCTGTATGTTTCTCCCTTCCAGGCTCTCTCTGCCGGTGACTGGCTGTGGATTTATGGAGGTGCCGGGGAGCAGCTTTGAGTATTGCCACGCACAACATTGTGCCCACTGAGGAAAGGTCTCTGCCGGCTCGCCTGCCCCTGGGTCCGTGCCCTTGGGTTTAACCATTCAAATCTCCCGTGCATGGCTCTCGCAGCCAAGGGACTTCTGCTGGCTGCTGCCACAGCCTGATCCGCTTCGGGCCCCCGTCGCTGCTCCCAAGTACTCCACCTATCCAGATGGGGTAACGTGACGGAGCGAAACGGCACGTGAGGAGGTTCCCCGATGCAGAGGCCTTTCTAGAGAAGAGAGCAAGGAAACCGGACGGCACGGAAGGCAGGGAGGGCGGCGGCTCTGGATTGCACACCCAAAGGAAACTGACACTACAAAGGGAGATTATTATTTTTTATTATTATTATTTGGCTTCAAGCACATGGCTTTTTGTGTGTGTTGGGGGATCTAACACACTCCCAAGAGCTGGGAATATTTGCACAACATTTGTGTTGGGGGTTTTTTAAACTACTTCCCCCTCTCCCCCCCCAAAAAAACCCTCCAGGTTTTGTTTTTTTACTTCTCGTCCTTCTTTCTTTATTTCCCCCTGCCACCCTCACTTCACCATGGCCCGTATGAATCGGCCTGCGCCTGTGGAGGTGTGCTACAAAAACATGCGGTTCCTGATTACCCACAACCCCACCAATGCCACGCTCAGCACCTTCATAGAGGTAAGAAGGAAATGCAGGAAAGGTGAGGGGGTGGCTTGGGGAATTGGTAATAGAATATAGAGGTTTGAACTCATAGGGACACCAGTTCAACTCTAGCCTGTCGCTTGACTGGGACTTAGGAGATCTCGGTTCAGTTCCTGGCTCCGCAACAAACTGCCTAAGTGCCCCTGGGCAAGTCATTTAATCTCTCTGTGCCTTAATTCCCTATCTGTAAAATGGGGCCAGTAATACTGCCACTTCTCCTCTTACCCTTGGTCTGCCTTATCTGCTAGGATTGTAGTGTCTTTGGGGCAGGGACTTTCTATACTACAACTCAGATCTATGACTGAGATTTAAAATGAAAGGAAATTGGGCATTCAGCCTTCTAAGCATCTCTGCCAGCCTCCCCCTACGTATACGTGCAGCTCCCAGCACAAATGGTCCCTGGTCATTTGGGGCCTAGCGGTGGTGCTATAATACAGGCCATGACACTCCTCCTTTGCAGGCATGTCAGTCCACAGCCTTTCATCACAAGTACCTGGGAACTCATTTGGAGTGACAGAACAGTTCTGAGTGCAGGGCACCCTGTTACCCAGCTCCTTGTTTGCACAACACCCGTGCCGAGGAGGAAAACAGCTCGTAATATCTGGATCTGAAATTGGATGCTGCTTTCCCCGTTGCGAGTACTCACCACTAGGTTGCTCAGTGTGCATAATACACAGCACCGTCTTCACAGCAGTTTGGAGAATCTCTGATCCTCTGAGGCCCATTTTCCAGACAAAGGCCCTTAGCCACAGATAGATACAGTGGGTTGCCTTTGACCAGATTCATAGATTATAAAGCCAGAAGGGGTCAGTGTGGTCATCTACTTGGACCTCATGCATAACACGGGCCTTAGGACCTCCCTGTAATACTTACTGTAGAGCTGATCCTTTAGAAAGACATTCAACTTTGATTTTAAAATTGCCAGTGATGGAGAATCCATCACCATCCCAAATCTTGTTCCAATGGCTAATTGCCCTTATTGTTTTAAAAAAAGTGTGCCTTATTTCTAGTCTGACTTTATCTTTAGTTTCCAGCCACGGAATATTGTTATCCCTTTGTCTGCTAGATTGAAGAGCTCTCTTATCAAATGTATGTTCCCCATGTAGAGACTTACAGACTGATCGTCACCTCTTATCCTTCTCTCCATTAAACTAAATAGATTGAGCTCCTTGACTCTGTCCTATAAGACAGGTTTTCTGTCCTTTCATTATTCTTGTGGCTCTTCTTTGAACCCTCTTCAATTTATCCACATCATTCTTGAATTGTGGGCACCAGAACTGGACACAGTATTCCCACAGGGGTCGCATCAGTACAGCTCCTGTTTATACATCCAAGAATCACATTCGAGAAAGTCTGTCTCAGTCTAGTGTACCCGGGCTCCCACTTCCAAGTTTCTCTTTGTATTCTCCGTGACTGCAGTTAGTTGACTACGTTGTTCTGTAAATATTTCTGTGGCTGTGTCTGCAGGAGGACAAGGGGCAGGTGTTGGGAGATAGTCGGTTACCCGACTCTAATCACCCTTGTCGTGCCAAAATCTCAGAGTTGGGTATCCATGATGTTTATCATCTCCAGATCGCTGCGAGCCACTCTATTCGTGCTTAGCCTCCTGGCCCCTCAGAAGAATCGAAGACGCATCTCAACTGCCGTGTTCTCCCTTTGTTCATTGGTCTTGTACCTCACTTTCTATTGGAGGCAGAACTGAGACGTTCTGGAGCGCAAACTGTATTGCTGTTCGAGTCAGAGTGCGAAACTGCTTCGTTACAGCATTTGATCACCATGGCATTCAGCGTAAACTCCCATCTCTGTCCAGACGCGCACACCCTCCCCTCCCATCCACCCCCACCAGTTGTGGAATTTTATAAATTACATTCTCACAGCCACAGCTCAGCAGCTCCTGTTCCTCATTAGGCTTAGCAGACTAAAGGCGACAGAGATGCTTTGGTGATGCTGCACAGATAACAGTCTTCATGAGCTCACTGTCTGGGCTCTGGATCCCACTGGCAAATTAAGTAATTGCAGTGTGCAGGGTGGTAAAATTAGAAGTGGTGTGTCTGGCATTATCCACCGCTTCACACGTGTTCTTCCCCGTTCTTCCACCGAGGAGAGAGTTTTAGTTCTGTGGTTGTCAAAATGTAAAAGGCTAAGTTTTCCTAAGGAGACCTGAGCCTAGTCTAGTTTATTTCGCTCACATGCACATGTTCTTCTGTTGATTGAACACATGATATCCCCCCTTAAATGTATACAGCATCTTCCATTCCAGAAGATCCCAAGGCATTTAAAATGCAAACCAACTTCATCTGCCATTCGAAACCAGCCCACCTGTGGAGCGTTCATATAGAGCAGAGGAAACATGGTGTAAGATCTAGCTTACTGTTCTTTCTTTTGCACAGTCCACAGAGCATTTTATTTACTGGTTCGATGGGAGTTAGTGTCAACTGTGCATGAGCTCTCAGTGTTAAGTCATTGCTAGCTGGGAAGCAGCACAAACCGAATTTTGAGAATTCAGCCCAGCGTGAAGAGACATGTACGCAGGACTCTTCACGTGCAGAGCTGACTTGAAGCAGGGGGCGTTGAACAACTGGTTTGCAACAGGTTGGAAATAAGGAGGCAAATCACAAGCCATGTTTGTGGCATAAAATAAAACCTCGTTAGACACGCTCTTCTCACCATCCTCTCAGGCTTCTTGGCACCATCCTGGGAAAGGCATGAGTTGCAGCTGGCATGCTCGGCTGTAATGGCTTGCCGTTCGGTATGTCAAGCACTAGGAAACAGAGACGCTGTGAGGATGCTCTTCCCAGGAGATGGCTGGTGCGCCCATTTAAGCCAAAGAAGAAACTGTCCCAGATAGAAAAAATAATCCCTTCAGAGCCTGAGAAGCAAAAACCTGCTGACACTAGAGACTTCCTTTTCACATGTGCAAAGGACCCACCAAAGCAGGTGTGAGCTATGTAGATTTTGAAGGGTGGTGGGTACTGTGAGTGTGGGAGGGAGAAGGAAGAGGAACATTTTAGACACGGTGGGAGGAGGGAGAGCACCATAAACCTTTCCCTAGGTTTGCTCAGAACTGTTTGCTCAGAACTTTGTGAAGCATCTGGTATGAGAGTAGATTTGCCACATTCAGGCAAGAAGCAATTCAGATGATTTTCCATAAAGTGTACATTACCTGGTTTTGTCAGATCAAAGTTCCAGGCCAATCCAAGCTCCAGGTGATAAGCCATGCTGGAAGTGGACCAAGTCTCTGACTACCTGTAGCATCCAACTAAATTGCTTGAGGGATATAGCAACAGTACTCCCAGGTTGGTCAAGAAGGTGACCTATGTAATTTGCAAAATCCTTACTGCATTGGTGAGTGAAACTGAAACAAGTGGTGGACCCGGAACCTATAGAGGATAATCTGTCACATCAGAAGTGAGGTTTTTTGCACAGCGTTGTAAAAGCAAATCTAAATTCTTTCTTTTGAAGACTTGCACCTGCATAAGTGAGAAGGGCACTAGTGGTTAGACACAGTTTATTTTAGGCATAGAGCAACAAACTGAAATGCAGTTGGACTTTGGGTTCAGTTGGATTGTGTGCAGTTTAGCCTCTACATCATGTTGCCTGCAGTCTGGCTCCCAATTTTCATAGATTTGTAGAATCTAAGGCCAGAAGGGACCACTGTGAAGATCTAGTCTGATCTCCTGTATAGCACAGGCCCTAGACCATCTCCAAAATAATTTCTAGAGCAGGTTTTTTAGAAAAACATCCAACTTTGATGTAAAAATTGTCAGTGAGGGAGAATCCACCATGACACTTGTTATTCCAGTGGCTAATTGCCCTCACCATTTAAAAAACAAAAAACCAGTATGACTTGTTTCCAGTCTGAATGTGTTTGGCTTCAACTTCCAGGGATCGTGTTATCCCTTTGATTGCTAGATTGAAGAGCCCATTATCAAATATTTGTTCCCCATGTAGACACTTAGACTGTGATCAAGTCACTTTTCTTTTTTATTACTGTGTTCGGCATAGGCTCTGAAGCCTACAGTTGAGTATTAATAGCCACTTTTACAATACTGAGTGCTCCTGTTATGCATGTGTTGCTTAAAGGGACACAGTCAACTTTTAAAATCAGGTCCATTTCAAAAAGAGTTTAAAGTAGCTTCAAATTTTACTCGCACGCAGAGCCCCCCTCCCAGATTTTGCGGTTTTACAATTACCTTTTTCTATTTCACTAAAAGGGTTTTCTCTCCTCTCTTGCTGTGTGAAAGACAAGCATCAAACAGCACAGGAAATAGACCAGCTGACTGGAAATATAAGGAAAGCAGTAAAACTAACTACACAAAATGCTGTCAGACGCACAAAGGATAAAGAAATCATTATTTATAGTCCTCTTCAGTGTTACTTGCACCAAGAGTAGGTTAAAAAAATTAATTTCAAGCTGGCAGTGGTTTAAAAAGTGTATTGCACTGACGTCTATGAGAATCAGTGGCTTCACATCTGGCACCATTGGATTGTACGTGTCCTTAAAGTGTGTGAGCGCGTACTGGCTAACTGCTTACTGTACTGAAATCTGCTGCAGCTGTCATCGCTCTTGAGCGGCGACTAGCTTTGTTTGTCAGGTTTATTTTGTTTAATGAGCTGTTCAGGGTGTGCAATAAAACCTGACAGGAGATGTCACCTGCGCGTGTTAGAAAACATAGTGATGATGTGAAACTGATCGTGATAATCGTAAGGAACCTGCAAAGCATTAACGGCTAAAGTCAGCCCTGATATAAACAGAAACAATACCATTGACTTGGGCCCCCATGTGGGGAAGCAAATTGCTCAGTCCTGAGCCCCTAACATTGGGTAATTGCACGCTCACAGTGTGGCCACACACTTTTCCAGCGCAAGGGACAAAGCTTGGTCCAATGGTTAGGAAGGAAGCCTAGGACATGGGACACCTGGATTCAATTCTCTGCTCTGCCACAGACATCCCCTGCAACCGTGGGAAAGTCACTTAGTCTCTCTGTTCCTGTAAAATGAAGATAAGAGCACTGCCCTACCTCACAAGGATGCCGTGAGGATAAATACATTCACAATTGCGAGATGCTCAGATCCTGGGGTGACGGAGACCATAGAAGCATAATAGATAGTAAGCCGAACACACTGGATAGTGCTTATTGGATGGTCATTTTTGTGTTCTGAGATGCTAGTGCGGCTGATTTTTTTCACCTGCCCCCAATGATACATCGGTCTATACCAAAATATTTCTGCATGTTTCTCAAGGGATGCAGTGGAAGCCCCACTGCTTGAGCAACTAAAACATTGGACTGGACAGAGCACTGGAGGAATATACTACAGGCAATAACTGCACTGGCAGAAGACAGGATGGATCATCGAATCATAGAAATATAGGGCTGGAAGAGACCTCAAAGTCATCAAGTCCAGTCCCCTGCGCTGAGGCAGGGCCAAATAAACCTAGACCATCTCTGAGAGGCGTTTGTCCAGCCTGTGCTTAGAAACCTCCAATGATGGGGATTCCACAATCTCCCTTGGAAGCCTCTTCCAGAGCTGAACTACCCTTAGAGTTGGAAAGTTTTTCCTACTATCTAATCTAAAGCTCCCTTGTTGCAGATTAAGCCTGTTATTTCTGGAGCTACCGTCAGTGAACATGAAGAGCAATTGATCACCAGCCCTTAACGTATTTGAAGACTGTTATCGGGGCCCCCCTCAGTCGGCTTTTCGCTAGACTAACCTTTTCTCATAGGTCAGGTTTCTAAACCTTTGATCATTTTTGTTGTTATCTTCTGGACTTTCTCAAATTTGTCCACATCTTTCCTCAAGTGTGGTGCCCAGAACTGGACACAGCACTCCAGCTGAAGCCACACTAGAACCAAGTAGAGCGGGACAGTTAATCCCATGTCTGCACTCCAGTTAGTACTGTAGCTCTTCTCTTCCATCTATCCCCTCTACAGTGTGTCTGGATCCCTGCTCTTATGCACCACGAGCGTTTTATTGGGGAAGGAGGGAACTTGCAAGATTTTATACTTCACTATATTATTCAAAAAGAAGAACAGGAGTACTTGTGGCACCTTAGAGACTAACAAATTTATTAGAGCATAAGCTTTCGTGGACTACAGCCCACTTCTTCGGATGCTGTAGTCCACGAAAGCTTATGCTCTAATAAATTTGTTAGTCTCTAAGGTGCCACAAGTACTCCTGTTCTTCTTTTTGAATAATATAGTGAAGTATAAAATCTTGCAAGTTCCCTCCTTCCCCAATAAAACGCTCGTGGTGCATAAGAGCAGGGATCCAGACACACTGTAGAGGGGATAGATGGAAGAGAAGAGCTACAGTACTAACTGGAGTGCAGACATGGGATTAACTGTCCCGCTCTACTTGGTTCTAGTGTGGCTTCAGCTGGAGTGCTGTGTCCAGTTCTGGGCACCANACTTCAAAAGCTTTTTTTCTCTTAATTAATTGGCCTCTCAGAGTTGGTAAGACAACTCCCACCTGTTTATGCTCTCTGTATGTGTGTATATATATCTCCTCATTATATGTTCGTGGACTACAGCATCCGAAGAAGTGGGCTGTAGTCCACGAAAGCTTATGCTCTAATAAATTTGTTAGTCTCTAAGGTGCCACAAGTACTCCTGTTCTTCTTTTTGCAGATACAGACTAACACGGCTGTTACTCTGAAACTTGTCACTATATTATTGTTAACGAGACGCTGCTGTAATACACCTAGTGCCCCACCCTGAGATTAGGGCCCCACTTTGCTAGCACTGTACAAACTTAGAGCAAGAGACATTCCTTGCTTCAGAGAGTTTGTCATCGAAATAGACAAGACAGAGTGCGAGAGGAAACAGGGACTTGCCCAAGGTCACTCAGCAGGTCAGTGGCAGAGCCAAGAATAGATTCCGGGTCCGACTTCCTATCCAGGGCCCTGTTAATTGGACCAGTTGTCTCCTGTGTGCTGCAAACATTCCCTGGGGAAAACTGGTGAAGCGTTTGCAATGCGCAGTCATACCGGAATCACTTGGGGCAAAGCCATGTGTCACGCAGAGCCAGACGGAAACACACTGTAGCCGAGGACAGATGAGAGAGCGCTCACTTTATCTGTGCATGGAGCTAAAAATTCTCTCTCTGGTATTGCTCTGTTGAGCACTTGGGACCATAGCCAACGTGCTGTTTTGAGCCGTTCATTTTCCTAGAATTGGTTATGTTGTCCGTGGATGTTGATTGGTTTCGTGGGCAACAAGATGGGCTTTTGGATACCTCCTTGGATTCAAAATAAATGTCCTTGCTTGTGTTTACTACTTGAAGGAGCAGTGAAAGTGTCCAGCCTTTTTTGCTGTAGCTTAAAGAAAAAATCCCACACTTGCCCACAACCGGATTTTCTGTCTTCACGCCCTGTGATTTAACATTTTGTCTGCCTCTTAAACCTTGTTTACATGAAGGTTTTTGTCCAAGTCTCTTTAGGCGAGACTCAGGCCCTTTGACCACAGTGTCATGTAGCCTTGCTCTGAGCAGGGTTAGATGCCAGTAACTATTATTAATTTTATTACGGCAATGCCTAAAGATCCCCAGTAAGATCAGGCCCCCATTGGGCTAGGTGCTGTACAAACGCAGAGCGAAGGATGCTCCCTGCCCAGAAGAGCTGAAATGAGCACGGAGCAGTGAAGTAACTTGCTCAGGGTCATGGGACAGGTCAGTAGCAGAGTGGGAAATAGAACCCAGGCTTCCTGAATCCCAGTCCACTGCTCTAACCACTGAACTACCCGGCCACTCGTTACAGTCACCCCAAGTATGCCAAAGCCCCACTCTGCTCGGTGCTGTATAAACACAGAACAGAACAATCCGCCCTGCCACAAAAAGCTTAATCAACTGAGACAAATCCACGCTAGACTAATTTTTGGCAGAGCTGACAAACATTTCAATTGCCGACCCGCATCTTTATGTGGAGAAACGTAGCGTCTAGTGAAGTCGCGAGAAGGTCGTGCATTGCAAAGTTCCTGCTGGAGCGATGTTCAGAAAGAGATTGTCCTGCGTAGGGAAAAGGAGGCTTTGCCATCCCAGTACACAGCCCTTCCGTAGCTCTTCCACCTCATTGTACAAATGTGAATGAATCTTCGACACCTCTGCCAGACATGTGGCATGATCCCCATTTCATAGCAGGGGAGGGTGGATCCTGGCTGGAACAGCCAGTCATGCTGGAGAATGCTAACAACTCGGTGTGAGTAAGAAGCTATATCTGGCTAGAGTTAAGGAGTAGACATTAGAAAGCGTGCTGGTTTTGTTTTGTTTGTAGCCCTTTCGAATCTCTTTCAGGCTAGCTTGAAATCACTTGGATCTCTGTTCTTTGTTAATAAACTTAAGTTTTACCACAGACCAGCTCAGTGCTGGGTATTAAAGGGCCATGTCTAACCCCAGCTGAGCTGTCAAGCTGTTGTATGGACTGGCTCTTTGGAGACATCGAAGTTGATGTTACCTCTGACACTGTTCAGTAAGAGGGACCGGATGCTGCAGGGGAGACAGTTTTGGGGAGACTCAGAACTGGAAGGGCTTTTGGGGTCACTGTGCAGAGGAGTAACTGGGTGATGAAAGTGCAGGGGGAGACCTTTATGCTGTGGACAAGATGCTGGTGTCAGGGCTCAGTAACAGCGTATGGGCACCTGAGGTTACCGGGCAGGTGTTAACAGACCCCCCCTTACTGGTCTGAGTGCACCCCCAAAGCATCACAAAGGTGCCAACTTGCCCAAGGTCCCAGTGAGTTGGTTTCTGCAGCCTTCCGAGGGAAACGGTGGGGGCGAGGGACCTGTCTGGTTTTAAGATTAAGTTAGATAAGTTTATGGAGGGAATGGTTTAATGGAAAAACATGATTTTAGCCAAGGAATACCGAGCCATGGCAGGTAAATAGTATAATGGCTAACAAGGGTCAGGCTGGAGACTCTTGCCTACATGCTCGGGGTTTTACTGATCGCCATATTTGGGGTCGGGAAGGAATTTTCCTCCAGGGTAGATTGGCAGAGGCCCTGGAGGTTTTTCGCCTTCCTCCACAGCATGGGGCGGGGATCGCTAGCAGGAGGGTTCTCTGCCAATTGAAGTCACTAAGCCACAGGATTTGGGGACTTCAACAGCAGAGTCAAGGGAAAAGCATGCAGGGGGTCAGACCAGATGATCATAATGGTCCCTTCTGACCTTAAAGTCTATGAGTCTATGAATTGCTGGGGCGTTTTGCTTTATGGGCTTGTGCTCTGACCACATATAAGCTATGCCGTAACGGGTGCAATTGTATGTGTTTGTTTTCAGGGCTAACACTGGAAAGGGGTCAGGGGAAGCTATGTTGGAGAGGCTGGTGGGAGGATTAAGGGGATCATGAATGTAAATGTGGAGAAAGGAGAGGGTAAAAGAACTTCTTGCAGCCCTGAGCCTCTCCCAGCGCATGCCACCATGCACCTCCTGGTCCTGACTCAGCAAGGCACTGAAGCATGTGCCCAGCTCGCTCAGCATGTGATTTGTGCTGGCACAGGTTTCGGTGCCGGACTGAGTCTATATCTGGAAGGACAGCCACACAAATAGCACGGGTGAGAAGAGAGGCCATGTGCCTGTCTGCCCTCTGGTAGAATTGCTATAGAGAAGATGTGTCTGTAAGTAAAGGGTCTCCCCTTCCCTTCCCAGGATCTGAAGAAGTACGGCGCGACAACGGTAGTGCGAGTCTGCGAAGTGACCTACGACAAGACTCCCCTGGAGAAGGACGGCATCACAGTAATGGTACGTAGCCTCTTCAGGGCTGTTGATCCTGACCAGAGTGTCCCCTTTCTAGTAGCCCCTTTCGGTCTCTCTCCCAGAGTTCGGGGGTGAGCACCAGCTGCTGCGGGATGCTTTCGAATCTGGGCACAGCCAGCCCTCCAGAAGCCAGCCTGTTACAGTGCAGGGGAGATGGGTTAGATCGGTTCTCCTTACTTCTCTGGAGTAACCGTACACCCTCTCTCCTCGAGCGCCACCTCCGCTTTACCAGACAGTGCCCACATCCTCCCTTTCCAATGACAAACCACAGCAGAGCCAAGGCCACGCCGAACCCTGCTGGGGTTCAGAGCAGCCCAGCTTCCACTTGGGGCCGAAAGAAGCAGGCCACACCCAGGCATTGGGCCTAGACGGCTAGTCACAGCCTGAAGTAATAGTGCTGACGTATGTACCCTGTGATGGGAATGATTGGATCAGATCCCTCGCTGGGAGCCTTTTCTCTACCCAAGGCATTGATGCCCAAGCTTAGGCAGTACCTGTTGGTCCCCGTCTCTCCCATATGTTTGTTTTGTAAATATTTGCTTTGTTGCCATCACAGACCCTTCCAATAATTTCTCAACCAGCAGTTGCCTTTGGAGCTCACGGCTATTATAGCTTCCTTGAAGTGGTAAAATGATAGGAGCGTTCAGTTGCTTTGTGACTAAAGGCTATAAAGATACTGATCGCTTTAAAGGGGAAAGGAATAAACCAGGGGTACCCAATTATTTTTTGTCAAGGTCCAAATTTCTTGGTCAAGGTATAGTCAAGGTCCAGACTCCAGAGAAAATAATACAAAAATAACAACAATAGTGATGATAAGTAAATAAAAAGATCACGGTCAGTTCAAAAGCATCTGGCGGTCCAGATTTGGCCCGCAGTCCACCTATTGACTATTCCTGGAATAAACCCAGTGTCTCATCATCAGCTGCTGCCTGGTATCTCCTAATGTGCGCATGTGTCTCCGGGAGAACATACCACTGTAATAGATACGTTGTTACCACTTCTGAGAGATGGATGGAGTGATCACTGGACTGGAAGCCAGGAACTCTGGGGCCAAAATCTCTCCCCTGTTATGATAGTATAGATCCAAAATGCACGCACACGCACATCCCTGCAAGAGTAAAAATAATGCAGGCAGAAGTCCAGCAGCAGAGTGGGGGCTATCCAATTGATTGCATTAATGCAGCATGTACGGTTACTTGCCTTGTGCGCAGGTGGCGTATGTGTGCATTCAGTGCAAGCAGCTCATGGCCCTCAGAGACTGAGTACGGGCTCTTGAGACCAAAGTGGCTGAACTGGAGGAAGTAAGGGAGACAGGGAGGTACATAGAGGAGACATAGTAGAGCGGTCCTATCCTCAGTCTCACAGCCTCTGTGTTGTTGAGGAGGATGGAAGTCTCGAGGAGGCACATGAAGCTGGAGCGGAAGGAAATGATCCCAGAGTTGGGATCCTCCTTCCAGATGATGTCATGATATCCCCTCGCACTGATTAATGCCTGGTATTAAATGAGGATAGTGGTATAATAGGCATCACAGAAACTTGGTAGAATGAGGATAATCAATGGTACACGGTAATACCAGTGTACAAAATACATAGAAATTACAAGGTAGGTTGTGCTGGAGGGAGGGGGAGTAGCACTATATGTGAAAGAAAGCATAGAGTCAAATACAGTAAAAGTCTTAAATGAATCAAACAGTACCATCGATTCTCTATGGATAGAAATTCCACGCTTGAATAATAGGAGTATAGCAGTAGGAATACACTAACGACCACTTCACTAGGATGGTGACTGTAATTGTGAAACACGAAGGGAAATTAGAGGAGCTACAAAAACAGAAAACTCGGTAATAATGGGTGATTTCCACTATCCCATATTGACTGGGTACATGTCACTTCAGGACGGGATGCAGAGAAAATTTCGAGACACCATTAATGACTGCTGCTTGAGGCTGCTAGTCCTAAAACCCACAAGTGGAGAGGCAATTCTTGATTTAGTCCTAAGTGGCTAACGGAGCCTGGCCCGGAGGTGAATATAGCTGAACTGCTCGGTAATAGTGACCATAATGTGATTAAATTTAACATCCTCATGTGGGGGAAAATAGCAAAGAAACCTACCACAATAGCTCTTAACTTCAAAAAGGGGAACCACACAAAAATGAAGAGTCTGGTTAAACCAAAATTAAAATTGCCAGAAGCTCGGAATAGGCAACGGGATGGATCACTTGATGATTGCCCTGTTCTGTTCATTCCCTCTGAAGCACCTGGCATTGGCCGCTGTCGGAAGACAGCATACTGGGCTAGATGGACCCTTGATCTGACACAGTATGGCCGTTCTTATGTTTTTAACATAGCAAAGAGGCAGTTGGAGACAAAAAGACATCTTTTAAAAATTGGAAGCCATATCCTACTGAGGAAAATAGAAAGGAGCATAGACTCTGGCCAGTCAAATGAAAGTATAATTAGGCAGGCCAAAAAATAATTTAAAGAGTAACTAGCAAAAGACACAAAAACTAACAGCAAATTTTTTTAGGTGCATCAGAAGGCAGAAGCCTGCCAAACAATCAGTGGGGCCACTGGACAATCGAGGTGCTAAAGGAGCACTCAAGGAACACAAGGCCACTGCGGAGAAGCTAAATGAATTCTTTGCAGCTGTCTTTGTCGCAGAGGATGTGAGGTTGATTCTCACACCTGAGCCGTTCTTTTTAGGTGACAAATCTGAGGAACTGTCCCAGATTGAGGTGACAATAGAGGAGGTTTTGGAACAAATTGATAAATAAGTCACCAGGACCAGGTGGTATTTACCCAAGAGTTCTGAAGGAACTCAGATATGAGATTGCAGAACTAAAAACTCATGGTACGTGACGTATCGCTTAAAACAGACTCTGTACCAGATGATTAGTGGATAGCAAATATCATGCAGATTTTTTAAAAAGGCTCCACTTACAGGCCGGGAAGCCTTACTTCATTACCAGGCAAGTTGGTTGAAACTATACTAAAGAAAAGAATTATCATACATCGATGAACACGATAGGTTGGGGAAAGTCAACATGGCTTTTGTAAAGGGAAATCACGTCTAACTAATCTATTAGAATTCTTGGAGGGGGTCAGCAAATATGTGGACAAGGTGGTCCAGTGGGTATAGTGTACTTGGACCTTCAGAAAGCCTTTGACAAAGCACCTCACCAAAATCTTGTAAGCAAAGTAGGTACTCATTGGATAAGAGAGAAGGTCCTCTCGTGGATCAGTAACGGATTAAAAGATAGGAAATAATGGGTAGGAATAAATGGTCCATTTTCAGAATGGATAGTGATAAATAGCAGGGTCCCCCAAGGATCTGTACTGGGCCCAGTGGTGTTCAACATATTCATAAATGATCTGGAAAAAGGGGTAATCCAGTGAAGTGGCAAAGTTTGCAGACGATACAAAACTACTCAAGATAGTTAAGTCCAAAGCAGACAGTGAAGAGTTACGAAGGGATCTCACAACACTAGGTGACTGGACAACAAACAGTCAAAGAAGCTAACAGAATTTTAGGAACCATTAGGAAAGGGATAGATAATAAAAGACAGAAAATTCATCCTGCCACTATTTAAATCCATGGTAAACCCACACTTTGAATACCGTGTGCAGTTCTGGTCGCCCCATCTCAAAAAAGTTATAATTGGAATTGAAAATATTACAGAGAAGGGGAACAAAAATTATTAGGAGTACGGAACAGCTTCCATATGAGAGATTAAAAAAGACTGGCACTGTTCAGCTTAAAAAAGAGACAACTAATCAGGGGGTCATGTCATAGAGGTCTATAAAATCATGAATGGTAAAGTGTTATTTATCCTTTCACATAACACAAGAACCAGGGGTAGACTAATGAAATTAATGGGAAGGAGGTTTAAAACAAGCATAAGGAAGTACTTCTTCACACAAAGGACAGTTAACCTGTGGAACTCATTGCCAGGGGATGTTTTGCAGGCCAAAAGTATAACTAGGTTCAAAAGAGAATTAGTTAAATTCGTGAATCCATCAATTACTATTACTCAAGATGGTCAGGGACGCAATCCTATGCTCTGGGTGTCCCTAAACCTCTGAGTGTCAAAAGCTGGGACTGGACGACGGGGGGTGGATCACTCGTTAAATTGCCCTGTTCTCTTCATTCCTTCTGAAGCATCTGGCACTGGCCACTGTCAAAAGACAGGATACTGGGCTAGATGGACCCAGTATGGCCATTCTTATGGAGTAACCTTCTAGACTCTGATGCTGTTAGTCCACTTTCACACAGGTTTGTTTGTGCAGAATTGGTCCTCTGAGTTCTAACCCAGACTCCTGATGCTTTCGATGGCTTCAGGCAAGACACTTTGTCCCTGTGTGTGTGTTCCCATCTGTAACACGGGATACTTATCTACTTCCCAGGGATGGGTGTTCTAAGGATTAATTAGTTAAGCGGTCCTAATGCTTTTTGAAGTTGAAAAGTGCTACATCGGATTCGGTGCTAATTATGCCAGGCTCCACTCAGACAATTCCCTCTTCGTGCTCAGTGCTTGTCTAAACACAAAGATGTGCCTGTTTAGCAGTGCAAGTTCTGTGTGTCAACCAGGCCTTAGTCATAGCGAGACAGGAGGGACCACAGTTCATCTCTGCCTGAGGCTCCCTCTCATCAGTTGCACAAAACTGATGCAGTAGAACCTGGCTCTGTGATCCTCTCGCAATGCATCAGAGGGAAATGAGGAATAAAGCTTCCTGCCAGTACTTGGAGAGGGGAAGAGAGCTCAGATTGCCTGACCCCAGCTTGCTTGAATGCTTAACTCTGCCTGCGTGAGTATAGCGCTCTGGTTAGATTTCTAACCTCATGTATTCTTTGGAATGCACATTGAAAACTAGACTGGCCCAAAGGTACGTGAGATGCAGTAGGGACCAATCCTGCCCTGACAGGGAGACTGCCCAAGTCTTTACCAGTGCTCCGTTCCAGGATTTTATACACTTGGCATGCCAGTAAATGTATGTTCCTTTGTAATAGTTGAATCCCTGTATAGATGCTGCTATGAACCTCCAGAGTCCACTTTCCTTGTGACCACGAAATGTACAATTTCTAGAGAGATTTCAAGCCCTAAAGGTTTAATTGAAGTAACCAAAGCAGGAGCGATCAGAACTAGAACTTGTGGCAGCGTCCTCTGTTTCCTTTGGGCTGTGCAGTCCCATTCTGAAATCTGTGTAACGGGGGAGACGTTAGTGCAGGCCTCTTCTCTCGGCTGTCTAATGCTAGGTGCAAAGAGAAGGAAACTGAAGCTCTGGAAGCCTTCAGGGGCTGTTTGTGCACTTACCCATTTGTAACGTCCCTGGCTTTAACCCTCAGAGAGGGGGACTTGTGCAGACAGGCTGCACAGATGGCGCGTGCTAATGTCGGGCAGCCTGGATTTCCCTGTGAGCTCTAACTTGCTTCGCATCAACCTCAGCTCCTCTCTTTCAGTGTCAAAGAACCACCTTGAGATCCTGACGCCTGTTGCGTCTTTCTAAAGCCAGGCACTTCACTCCCTCTCTCCTGGAACCTGTTAGAAGGAGTAAATGTGAATGTGCTAGAATGTGGAGAGAGACTTTAAATGTCCCTGTCTCCAGCTGCATGGAAGCGAGGTGCGATTCTTGAGCAGCTGAGCACGGCTGCTTTGTATCGCGACCTCGCCAGGCACTGATCATAGACAGCTTTAAGGATCGGCAAGCTCCCCCTTTAAAAGACATCCTTGAGGATGTGAGCAGGCTGTATGAGCAAAGTGAGCAAGGTAACAGTGAGGACAGTTTATTTAGGCTTTGTGTATTTAGCTCTTTTTTTAGGGCATCGTGGAGCCATTTAAAGCCAGCCCGGCTTTTAATTTCGCTGTAATGTCCCGGTTGTGCGGCTTTGGCCGCTGTCTGAGCTGTGGGAATGGCAGCTGAGCCTTTCTCACCCAATAAAGCTAAAATTCCATCTCCTTAGTGAGAGCGTTGTAACTAAAGCTTCCAAACCAGCCTGAGAAGAAGGGGTGTTTTTAACAAGAGGACAATTCCAGAAAAAACAAAGCCTTGAATTTTTCTTGGAAGCAAATCTAACTGCTCTTAATTACAGGGAAAAGAAAAACCCTGTAAAAGGGGAGGCTGCGGGACCTATTGACTTTCTGGGGCTTGTCTCGGATGCAGCATTTGAAGGCTGCCATATGAAATAGTGGCTTATTTATTTATTTTTCCCTCCAGATATGGATTTGAGATGCAAAGTTTGCATGTCCTTTTTAGTCCCCAAATGTTGTGGGTGTTCAGATCCGGGATTTTGGGAAACAGCCTTGTTATGCAGGGTGGTGGGAGCTTGGATCAACCCCATCTGTGGTTCGTATTACAAGCCTATTTTTCTAGTTGAGGTCATTATGGTTCAAGCTATCCAGTTTGGTACCTGCTTAGATCCAGGGGCCTTCACAGCAGGCCCAGTGCCCACAGACAGTGCGCGAGGATTCCCAAAGGTATTGAGAGTCGGCCATGCTCGGTCCTGGCAGTTTTGGAATCCGACTGGGAACACTGGCAAGTAGGTTTGGTTAAAGGTGCTGAGCGCCCACTACTTCAATTGGTTTCATTTGGTCTTAGCAATCAACAGCCACTCTGAGAATCCAAGCCACAGGTGTCTCACGTTGAGCACTCAGAAACTGAGTACCCAGTTGTAGAGCCCACTTCTTAAAATGCGGATGTTCACCTCTGTACTGTGAATTGATGAGATGCCTGGCAGATCTGGCCTCTACTGTAGCTCACCATTGGGAACGCCCAATGTCCTACTGAAATAAACGCAATTCAGATTGCAGATTGCTGCCTGGGATCCCCATATTCAAAATTGGGAAAGGGAAGAAGGCAGAATCAAGTTGAGTGGGGATGGTATTAATATGGCCCCCACTGGGAGCCATAAAGCATCCAGGGTTTCAAAGGTTCCATTCCTCAGGGCGTGACACAAGCTAAGCTGCTCATGTTACCCGCTAGTATTATCTCATCCAGAGGGTATGAAAATTGTGCTTTTATTTTTTTGCTGTCTCAGCAGTTGCATGATGCGGCTAGAGAGTACTCAAGACAGTCAGTCAGCAAAAAACGTCCATAGATCTTCTAAATGCCTGGGCTGTGTCTTTAATCATAAATAATTGAAGATGAGGTCAGGCATGAGAGTAACGCGCCAGAGTTCTTACAGGTCTCTTTGCCAGGTCATCTATTAAATTCTCTTTCTCAGTAGAGTGTTTGAAACAATAAGAGCAATAGGATGTACTCTCTCCAAAACAAATGGTAGCTCTCACTGAGTTATGTATGCACATTGGGTGCAGAAAGAGAGAGAGAGAGAGAGAGAGAGTGTGTGTGTGTGTGTGTGTGTGTGTGTGTGTGTGTAAAAGAGAGAGAGCGCACATGCAAAGGGTTCTGTTCCTCACCTAAGTTCCCCCCTAAGCTACACGGCCGCCCAGTAGTCTATCAAGTGCTGCGCGCTTCAGATGCCCCTCCCCCCACTGTCATGCTGCTCCCGGTAACCTCCTGCTTGCTGTGCAGAGCGGGGAGAGGTGGCGCTGATGTCAGGGTGTCCCCCTGCCCCCGTACTCCATCTCCACAGAGCAGGGTGCAGGGGACATGATAGGGCTCAGGACAGAGGGAGCTTGCTGGCGCCGGCTGCTGTGTCTGAACAAGCAGGCTTCAGACTGGTGAGGGCCGATCTGCCTAAAGGGGCAGCACGTGTGTGTGTGTGTGTGTCTGTCTCTCTCTCTCTCTCACACACACTCACACACACACACACACACTCACTCACTCACTCTCACTGTCTCTGTTTTTCACACTCACCTCCCAACACATACCTGTAACAACAACAATATTAATACATCTTGGTACTTCTTACAATGCACATCTATTCTCTGTAATTTTATTCTTTCATAATTTTTATTTCTCTCCTACACTTAAATTTAATTCTTGGAGTAGTGAGTTCTAAAATGCCTAACCTGTCCTGGCTGAAGTAATCATCCCTATGGTAACTTTTTAAAAATATATATGCTATCTAGATTTTTTGTTTCTACTGGTGGCGCACATCCCACACATTACCTCGATATGGTGCACATAACAAAATTCATTCCGCATGTGAATGGAAAAAATGAGAGGGAACGTTGTTCCCCACCTGTGACACTGACATCCAAGAGCCATATTAGAGGCTAGCGTGAAGGCTGCACACCTGGCTTACTTAAAACAAAGCAGATGGCAAGGAGCCATTATTGGTAGCACACAGATGTGACTGGCGAGATGACAGGTCTTGGAGTGTCCTACTCCATCTTCATCCAAGGTGACTGGAGTGTCTCATGCCAGGACTCCTGATCCTCACAGGTTGCACTTGCGTATCTGAGGGGATCACGGCTGCCTGAGAACTCCGTGGGTGACCCGTTGGCTGGCCTGTGGAGACCAGGACAGGGGTAGTGTGTATCTCAGGAGTACGGTGTGTTGTCCAGAGGCGATAAGCAGTGAGCTGTATTACTCGGAGCTTGGAAGCAGCCACTCAGTCAGCCTCTAAACCAGAATTGAGGGCTGGCCAATGAGGGGAAAAGAGGGATTTAGAAGTAAAACCAGGAGGAGCTGGGGAGACTGAGAAAGGGGTATCTTTGGGTATCATTTATCACTTTTTAAATATACCTCTACCCTGATATAACGCTGTCCTCGGGAGCCAAAAAATCAAACTGTGTTATAGGTGAAACCACATTATATTATATACCTTGCCTTGATCCACCGGAGTGCGCAGCCCCGCCCCCCTGGAGTTCTGCTTTACCGCGTTATATCCAAATTCGTGTTATATCGGGTCGCGTTATATCGGGGTAGAGGTGTGTGTGTATGTGTATATTTATATATATATATATATAGTTTCCCCAAATCATAAATCCCGTACCCTGGGCTTCCTTGGGTCCCGCTGGTATAGCAGACAAAGTTCACAACAGCAGCAGCTTTTTTAGTTGTGTGTTTTACACATTAACCTATGTATAATAGGCTGGCTGAACACAGCAATGCTCCCGTGCACTGCCTGGGGAGCATTCCTACAACAGAGCTGGGAGCAGAACCAGCTGGTCAGGATGGGAAGCTGACGCCACCAGCAGCAGCCTATAGAAAGGCAGCATAAATAGCATGGGAGCGTGAGTGGAAGGGCATTGAATCCTTTTAAATGGCAATGAAACCCTCTTGGTTTCAGTCCCCACAGCAGCTTTCCCTTTTAAACACTTGAGCAGCTATCACAGGCATCTCTCCCAGCCTGCCTGGCTTGGGGAAAGAGACAGCCGCCCACTTGCATTGGGACTGGCGGTGATCTTTTCCCCCCATCCAAAGTGTTAAGTGAGGATGTTGTACAGCGTTCGGTCCCTGTTCCCCACCGTATACGTTCTAACTCAGTCCATTTCTGCTCCACTATAGCTTGTCTGTTACTGGTCTGCACCACAGAGAGATTCCACTATCCTCGTGTGGAAGGCAGAGCTGACCTATACAATGCAGAGGACAGTGTTGAATGTATTATTAAATAGTGAATATTAAATAACTATATATATTTATTTTAGGGTGCACAATCTGCATGCTTCTGAGTTATAGGCACATAATGACCCATGGGCACCGCTGTCTGGATTCTGCTTCTGCAGTGCTCTCCCAGTGCCTGCGGGTGAGGGTGCTCAAAGGATAGGGCTTGTTGAGTGTACATGCACATATCACAATGCACACAGCCCTTGTGCGCACACACTGTTAAGTGAACCTCTTCTCTTTTGAGACCTCCATATGCAGTCACTGCTTGGCGCGATAGGCAAATGTTAACGTCACTGAACAAGGGTGTCCATTTGTGGCTCGGCTGAGAGTTGCATTGGTACTGGCCATTCAAACGGAGGTGGAATTGCCCCGTGTTTGAATCTGTAGAGCCTGAGGGCGTCCCGTGGTCTTAGCGGTCTCAGAAAACTGATGAAAGCGATGTGACTGCAGTAAGTGCTAATGGGCTTGATCTGTAGCGGTTTAATTGCAGTGTGGTTTGGTTCTGGGTAGGATTCAGATGCAGTGATTACTAGGCCCTGCAATGAGGCTAATGCGCTGGTCAGACCCAGTCCCTGCGCTGCACAATGCAAACCTCTTCATCTGTTGAGATTGCTGGGTTTCTCTCTGAAAGAGCAGAAATCTTTGTTCTGCTAGCTCGCCCGCATGTGACACTCTGCACGCAGGGCCGGCTCCAGGCACCAGCCCACCAAGCTTGTGCTTGGGGGGGTGGCGTGGTGCGGCGCTCGGGCTCCGGCCGCCGGGGAGAGCGGAGCCGCGGCAGGCTCGCCGCCCTCCCCCCGGCGCTCTGGCCGGGCACTCCGCCCTCCTCCCAGGGCGCTGGCCGCCCTCCCCCCGGCCGCTAGGGAGAGCAGAGCCCCGGCCAGGCACTCTGCCCTCCTCCAAGGGCTCCGGCCGCCCTCCCTCCCGGCGCCCTCCCCCTGGCTGCCGGGGAGAGCGGAGCCCCGGCCGGGGCTCGCCGCCCTCCCCTGCCGCGCTGGGGCGGGGTGGGGGGGAGAGGGGGGACGGCAGCCGGAGGCTTTTTTGCCTGGGGCAGCAAAAAAGCCAGAGCCGGCCCTGTCTGCATGATATGCGTGCAGGAGGAGTTTAGGCTGCTTTTGATTCTCTTTTGGAGGAGAGACGTGGCAGGGAATGTTGGGAACCTTTCCCCAGCAAGCTAGAAGGTGCCAGTACATCTCAGGCCTTTTTGGGCTCCCTGTGAGCGCCGCACACAACGTTCTAATCACATCACTGGGTTAATAATAATCTTAGAATCAGAGTTGGGGATTGGTCCTGCTTTGAGCAGGGGGTGGGACTAGATGACCTCCTGAGGTCCCTTCCAGCCCTGATATTCTGTGATTCCCAGGGGTGTGGGACGCTCCCATGTGCTGTACGGATTGAGGACATGTACAGAATTCCTGCAAGAAGCTAAGTGCTTTTCAGTCCACTATTCCCAATTTTTTAAAGCCTAGTGAGTATGATTGACACTTACTAGTTCTAACCCCAGTTCACTCTCGGCTTAACAGCCTGATAAGTTATGCACCATGGTAACTATCCATCCCTGAACTTCAGCTTCCTCGGCCTGGTGAGGAGGCAAAGTGCTTTCAAAGTGCACAGCAACCCTCCACAAAAGATGGGATGACCCAGGCAGCAGGATTCCCTAATGCACAGAGCACCAATTCTCCAGCAATGCCCAGTGGGCAGTGGAAATTGCATCATTAATTTAAACAAACAAACAAAAAAGCCTCAAGGGTTTTTTATCATCTTATACCAGTGATGACTTCAGCACCAGGCGTTAATGCCCACGTACATTCTTTCTGCGCTGCACCATATGTCGTTTGCATTTGCAATGTTGCATCACACAGAGGGATGTTTCTGTACTCTGCTCTTCGTACATTACAGCCCTTAGTGCCCCATTCCCCCAGAAGTCACTATATTACATTCTATTTGTATTACACTAGCACCTAGAGGTCCCACCCGACATCAAAGCCCCATTGTGCAAGATACAGTCCCTTCCCCAAAGAGCTTTCAGGCTCAGTAGACAAGGGCTGGAGGGGAAAGAGGTGAAGTGACTTGCCTGGGGTCATGCAGCAAGTCACTGGTAGAGCTGGGAATAGACTCCAAATCTCCTGACTCCAGCCCATTTTACTGACCACTGGACCATGTTGCCTCTCTAGACTTGTCGCCAATCCCCCTCCGTGTAGATCAGTCCACCAGGATGAAGTTCTTACACTATGCATAGACCCTCTGAGGCATGTATATTTCATTTCATATAGGTCAACACATAGTCTTCCCATAGGCTTTGACTTTATACTGGAGCTCTCTAGTGAAAGATCTGATTAGAACATATTGAAGAAACTTGGCCTGTTGTTGAAAACAGAACTTATCATGAAAAATTGTTGGTGTGTGTGGGTTCTTCCAGCCTCCAAAAAAAAGCAACCCAACAATTTAAGAAAAGTTTATTTAGAAACTTTTAGTAAAGGGGGGAAAAAAAACCATCAGATTGAAGGAATACAACTGAATATGCAGAAAAAGACTAAAGGAAAAAAAATAAGCAGTGGTATGAAAGCTAAATAGAATGAACAAATGAAAAGAGAAATGTCAAGCTGTGGATAGTGTGTAAAATAGTTTAGTACGAGTGAAACCAGAGTTGGTAAAAGAGCGAAGGAAATTAATACTTCAGAAGGGGGGGGGGGGGGGAATGACAAAGGGGATGTGGCAAATAGCAGAGTGAACAAAGCTGGGCTAAACTCCATCAGTGCACGTGCTTTTAAGTTAAACATGTGAGCAGCTGCATTGAGTTCAAAGTTCTATGCATGGCTGTAAGTCTTTTCAGGGTCAGGGCTTTTGTGAGTCAAGTTCGCTGCAGAACAGACTTCTGCCAATGTTTGGGCTGCAGTAAAATCTGTCACAAAGTCTGTCTGAACATTTGTGGGCAAGTTTTTGTTTGGAAGCGCCGCCTGGGTTTTTAACTCTTGGAGGCCCATTCAATTAAAAGAGGCTCCTTTTAAGAGTCAAAATGGTTTAAGAAAATCTGCCATACATTGCTTTATTTGAACACACAGTGCTGGGTTCATAAAACGCCCCAGCCTGTTGTGCTTTTGGCCTGATGGATTCAGCGCCACTCTGCTTTGAAATACGGCTCGGCAAAATAACATTCTGGAGTTTCTCCACTTATTGTGTGGGAATAATTTACAAGCAAAACACCCAGCAGCCTTGCAAACATATTCAGGACTCTGAGGGCTTGTCTATAGCCAGGGTTTCATCAGTTCAACTAAAGGTATGATCCCTTTAAAACCTACTAAACTTAAATCAGTGCAGAGGGTTGGGTGGATACTCTGACTTTGGGATAAACTAGGTTTATTTCACTTTAGCTTGTCAGTTAGAAACAGATTTCAGCGAGACCAAAATAAGCTGTTCTGAACCAGAAAGAAGCATCCACGTAGGTTTGCACTCATACAACCAAACCAATGCAAACTTGTGTTTACACAACTGCTGAATCAAACTGGATTCTCTTCTCTGTGCATATCCAGGAGTCAAGGTTCTACAGGCCAACAGTCACGTCTCTGCATCCCCACGGTCCTTCTCTTTTGTCCTTGTTGAAACCAGGGCATCCTCCTTTTCAGAAGTGGCTGCTTGTTTTGGGTGCGTGACTTGAGATGCTTCATTGGGGCCTGATCGCCCGAGGGTTGGCACTTTATGAACCCTTTAAGTTGCCTGAAGTTGGGCACCCCAAAATCACTAGTCATTTCTGCAGTTCTCAGCCACCCCGTCTCTTTGGAGAGTAGAACTGCTCTGTAAATCTCTTGGGAGGTGTGCTTCTAATCCTTCCTGCTGATGGTGGGGTTTAGACTCGCCTAAAGCTTGAATTCAGTTACACTTGGGTGTGCGGTGAAAATGGTCTGCCACAGTGGGGGGAGGGGGAGTTGTAAATGATGTAGTGAGCAGTTACACACACACACACACACACACACACACACACACACACACACACACANCACACACACACACACACACACACACACACACACACACACACACACACACACACACACACCCAACCCTGCTTGTGTGACTCAGACCAATCAGAGCCTTTCTTCCATCCAGATGAATCCAGGAGGACTTGCCATGCTCTGAAATGGAGGCCGAGCAGCGGAGGAGAGGAAAGCTGGAAAGGACCCAGGGGTTGTGTATTTTACATACAGTATTGCCTGCAGCCTCAGATCCGTGGTCCAGTGTGTGGGATGCACATAGCCGTGGGGTGAGGGGCATTTTGGGCCAATGCGAAGGACCTGGCAGGCTTTAACGGGGAAGCATACAGACCAGTGTCTACCTCTGTGTTCCGCCGCCGCCCACGCAACAGAGCAGAAGGGCTTCTGCCATGGAGGGGGGGGCCGTCTGAAGCAGCTGGGATTATCTCCCTAATCTGCTTTGAGATGAAATAGCCATCACTGCGCGTGGTAGGTAATTCTGCACTGAGGGCGCCTGGCTCACAAGCGGAGAGCGTTTCTCTCTCCGTCCGCCTGCAATGCGATAACCTATCAACTGGTCAATTCCAAAATGTCAGGGAAGGTTGTAGGCACCAGTGGCAGAACCCTATTGATCTGGGTGAATATGGAAGAACTGAAAGGAGCCCCTGATCTGGGGAGAATTGGGGGGGGGGCACTCAGAGAATTGGGAAGGGGGGGTTGGAGGGAGGCCCTGAAATAGGGAGGGATGGGAGGCAGGCACACAGGGAGCTCATGGGGAAAGATGGAGGGAGGCAAGGAGCCCCAAGCTGACAGCAGCGACAAGGTGTGTGATTTCCTAGTGTGAAGACGGACGGGAGGAGCCTGGGTTGAGAGTGCTGTGCAAATGGGGATAGTTAGAGGGGTGTGGATGTGGTGGCGGGGTGGGGGCTGCACATTGCAGTTTGATCTGTTAATGCTTAGAACGCACTGAGTCCCGTCAATCATCAGACCCTTCCCGCCCACCCCCAAGGAGGGAGGCCTTTCTCAGTCACCAGAAGAGCCCACTCTTACAGCTCCACAGCTCCCTTCCCCAGAGAGCAGCCTCGTGGCCTCCGATCCCTCCTCCCCCTGCACTGCTCATTCTGTGCTATTGCCTGGGCCAGTTGGACCATAGCAGCTCATGTCAGGACTCCTGGGGGGGCCCCACCAGGGGTGAGGTGGGAAAAGTGGGTCTCACCTTTCAGCAGCCGGGAACTCCCCCTACTTCCTGGCACAGCAGCTCTCTTTCCACGGGGCCCACTCAGAGTGGAAATTAGCCCGTTCCCATGCCACGCATGTCTAATAAGTAGCTGTCTAAGCGCTCTCCCCAGAACCCGTTGGATACAGATCCTGGGCGTATTGCATGATAAGTTTACGTTGCTGCCCAACACGCTGCTTTGCCGCTCTTGGCTCCCTGCTTAACGGCGCGTGTCCGGAGAGGGTAAAGCTGGGGAAAGAACTGTAATGCTAATTCTCACCTCTGTAGCTTGCTAATTATTATGCTTTAAACCCAGGAATGAAAGGGAAAACCTGGGCCGTACTTTGCCTTATTGCTGGTATTGGCTATAGAGGCCTGAGCCAGGCGTGGGCGCTGCCCAAAGAGCTTGTGGTCCAGAGTTCTGATCCTGTGCGGCTGTGTCCATGCGGAGCACTGCCGACTCTAACAGTTCACCCATGCAATGTCAGTTGTGGGAGGGGAGTTGCAAGAGAACAGGTGGGTGAGGCAGGATGGGAGGATGTAGCATAGTTTGCTTGTAGCCAACTCGTTTCTCTGTATCTGTAAGTGCTGTGGGTGATACAAACGCTTGGGGTGGGGGGAGTAATCTGTGTGTCTGGCCCTTATGGCCCTTATGGGGGTCGAGGTCAGCGTGGGGAAGGCAGCAGGTTAGCTTGAGTGTAACACAAAGGTTTTTTCACGTGAAGCCCAGCAGGGACACAGCACACCTACCTTCCCGACACACCATGGCCAGCCTCATATGGGTCAGGGTCATCCCTGGCACGTGTCTGCCCTGTCCTCCTCGCCAGCGCGTCACCTGACTCACAGTCCCCCTGAACTGAGCGGTGTGAGCCCTTGGTCTTGGCTCTCGCCAGATCCTGCCTGTTGCAGGCACGTACCCAGGTCCAGAGTCTGTTTATAGATTCCTAGAGGGTAAAGCCGGGAAGGGAGCGTTGTGATGACCGAGTCTGACCTCTGGCATAAGCAAGGCCGGAGCGCTCCATCGTGTAGCTGCTCTGTGCCGAAGGGAGAGAGTTCTCCCACCGACACAGCACTGTGCACACACTGGTGCCTCTGTCAGTGCAACGTGTGTCACTCGGGTGGTTTTTTTTTTTCACACCCCGGAGTGACGTAAGTTATACCTACAAAAGTGGTAGTGTAGACATGGCCTTAGAAAGACTTCAAGAGACTGAGATCACGTCCCTAGGTAAGCTGTTCCTATGATCGATGGCATCACCATTAGTAGTGTACACCTTACGTCTAGTCTGATGCCTTATTGGGCAATGTAGACAGCCCATTCCATGTCCCGTGAATGAGATTTCCAAAGGGGAGTCGTGATTTTGGCTGGCCTCAATGTTCGGTGCCAAACTTTAGGCATCTTAGAGGGGCCTGTCTTCCGGGGAGGGTTGAGCTCTCGGCCCTTAAAAATCAAGCCTCTTTCAGGTGCGTCAATCTGGGTGTCTGGAATCAGTAGCCATTTGGCCCCTGACTGTAACCGGACCTCCAAAAGTCCACCGACTATTGACGTGTCGATAAATTACTTGTCAGCTACACTTAGTGGCTGCTTGGGGCGTGTTGGAATGGGGAGGCCGTGGCTTCGTTGCTCTTCTGCTTCGCGGCCTGTGTGTTGTCTACTGGGCTTCTTTATTTCAGTGTCCGCGCCGGATGTTTAAGCCCACGCTAATTCTAGAACCCGTCGCATCTGCACCACGGAGTCCTGCAAAGCAGATTGCATCTGCCAACTCCTTTGTTTAGCCAGGAACGGGCAGTGGGGGGTAAGGACAGGGAGTGCTTGTTTCAAGTTAAACAAGGCAATATTGCGGTTTCACTATCTGTATCCATCTCCCTTGTGGTTAGAAGCCTCTTAGCTTTACTGTCCTTTTTACCTTACACACCCTTTTCCCAAAGAGGGCAGGGCTGGCCTTTCACTGGTGGCTTAATTGCGCTTTGATGGGTGTCAGTCTCCGGGACACAGGCCAGCTCGTAGGCTCTCTTTCGGTGGTCGGGCTGGGGGGAGCCTTTCGGAAGTTGTAACTTTCTGGCTCGGGAAGGAAGTCTGTTTTCCTCCGAGTTCCCATTCCCTGGGGCTGTAGCTGGCAGCATCCAAGCCAGCAGTTACTGTTCCCACCCACACTGAGCTCAGACATGTGAACTGCAACATCTGCCAAACCCCGCATATGTTTTGAGTTTATGGAGGCAGGAGCTTGGCCGCTTTCTCTAGCTGAAGCAATAAGACTTGGAGATGGAGCCGTACCCTAGAAATGAACCTTTGAAAGCAACGTCTGTTACCTTCTTCGGTCAGTGCTGTAAAGTTACCCCGGCGGGGAAGGCTCCCTTACGGCTTAACTTACTAAGAAACTCGGGATCCCCCTTTTTAGCTGTGTGTGGCTTTTACTGCTAAACATTTACAGCAGCTTAACCAAGGATCTCTGAGCATGTGAATACGAGCTGCACAGTCCCACCCCTGCGAGGTTAGAAATAATCATAGCTAGCTCTGACCCAGCCCTTCTCTGGAGTAGATCTCCATGCGCTTTACAAAGGAGCTCAGTATCATTATCCCCGTTTTACAGATGGGGAAACTGAGTCACGGAGGTGACTCTCCCAAAGTCACCCAGCAGGTCAGGGGCAGAGCTAGGAATAGAACCCAATTCGTCGGAGTCCCAGTCCTGTGCTCTGTCCACTAGGTCACACTGTCTAGTAGTAATCCATAGCAATGTGTCCGTCGTACAGCTGAGCAAACCGAGTCTCAGAGAGAGGTGAAGCATCTCCGATGGGAACAGCCCAGTTCTCCAGATCATGGGGCTCCTTCTGTTGTACGGAGGATGCTGTGCTTTAGAAATACAGCCCTTTGGAGATTGGGGGAAGCCTCAAGTGCCTTCCTCTCCCAGTGTTGGTTTGTAAGATTCTGACTTTATGTATCTATCGCTAACCGCTCTCCCTCCCCTTCCCCCCACCTGCCCTTCCATTAGGACTGGCCCTTTGATGACGGCGCTCCTCCTCCCAGCAAAATAGTGGAAGACTGGCTCAACTTGCTGAAAACAAAATTCTGCGAAGACCCTGGGTGCTGCGTGGCTGTTCATTGTGTGGCTGGCCTGGGCCGGTAAGTGAGGGCTCGAAAGGAGCTAGGAGCTGCCCTGGAGGTAGGTCTCAGAGGAAGGACAGATTTAAATATCTTGTTAAAGGGAGACATCTCCTGTTACAAGTAACTACTAAGTCCCCTGGATCTTCTGAGCTGCAGGGAAGGTAAATTCTCCCTCTTTCCAGCTCTTCCTTTGTGTGGTTGGCAGGGCTGTTCCTATCGTCAGGCTGTGCTTAGAGTGGGACTCCCCTTGGCCTCTGTATTGTCGGGGCCCCTTCTTGTTTGGGGAAGGGTCTTCCATGCAGCCACATGGGGGGGAGTGGGGGGGGGGAATCTTTTAACAAGAAAATGGGATTGTAAAAGTTCTGACGCTGGTAGGAGAAGCCAGGCCAGGTTAGAGAGACGAGATGGGGGAGGTCAAATCTTTTATGGGACCAACTTCTGTTGGGGAAAGAGACGAACCTTCGAACGACTCAAGCTTGAAAATTTGTCTCTTTGCCCAACAGAAGTTGAGCCAATAAAAGATCTGACCTCCCCCATCCTGTCTCACTAATATCCTGGGACTGACACGGCTACAACACTGCACACAACAATGGAAGAGATCTTAATTCTTTAGGGGGTTTTTTAAACACCCTGGATTTCAACTCGACAGCCTCTCTCTTTAAGGGGGTAGGTGTGATCCAGAGAGCGTCCCTAGGGAGCAGCTGGGCCACACCCTTGTCCTCAGTGCAAGTTAGCTAAAGCAGCTGTGGCCAGGCCGAGCAGGGTGGGTGTGGGTGTTAATGCGCAGTCCTTAGCTGAAGCAGATTGGGATCCTGATTCAGCAAATCACTGAGGTACATCCCATTGAAGTCCGTGGGATTTAAACTTGTGCTGAAGCACGGGGGGGGGGGGGGGGGGAGACTGGATAGCGGAGATGGGGAAAAGGGGTGGGACTCTTCTGCGCTCGCCTACGAATCACCATGATGAGAGATCGCTCACTGCTGCTGGGCTCTTTGAGCTTGGCTTCCCCTCAGCGGGACTTGAGCACACCCATGGGCTCTGCCTGGCTTCTCCGTTTGTGTGGCTAAATAAATACAACGGTGGCAGCTCCCAGATGTCACCCACTTGGCTTTAATGGGAATTGGGCATTTGAATCCGTGAGGTTTCACCCCCCAACACCCCAGGGTCTGACCGGGTAGAGTGCATAACCGCTGTTCTTTTTGCTCACTCTGTTGCTTATTAAAGCCCTTTAAGGTACCTGGGGAAGGAAAGGCAGGCACTCCATAAATCAGCGACCTGGGCAAGCTAAAAGAGTGGTGACTTTATACCTCTTCCCTGTATTTAGAGGTGTGATCTGTCATTCCCTTGCAAGGCTTCTCGATCCTGGTCCTGCCTGGGAACTAATCTCTCTTTTGGTTTAACCCCTCTCCCCCTCCCCGCCCGAAACAAAGCAGGAATCCAAATGCAGGTTCTCACACAGTCATCTGCAACAGCTTTGAATATGCTCTTGGAATCCTCTGTCCTTCACATACTGGAGTGTCACAGTGGCGTAGGTTGTATTAAGGTCTGTCATGTAAATGTGGCTTGTAAAATCTCCCCCCGTTAAAACTAGAAGCCACTTTTCAGACACTTAGTATCTAGTCCACTTCGGTCTGGTTTGGTTTTTGTTTTTGTTTTTTCCTTTATTAATCTACTTGCAAATCATTTGCCAAATTCCTCTGAAATCAAAGCTGTGTTTTATAGGGAGAGCAGTAGACAGCCGTAAGCTCTGTCCTCTCTTTATTTTAGCCTCCTCGCTTTAAAAGGAGCATCGTTTCTATAGCCTTGGATACGCTGCGCCTCAGACCTCCAATCTCGAGTTCGTTTTTTGGCCAAATGACAAGGCCTGAAAACCAGAGTTTATATGGTGGGAAATGGCAGTGATCACGCCATTATAACTGTGCTCTGGGAACCTATTGTAGGAGAAGCTGGATGCAAGAGTGTCTGTTTCTGTGTGATCTCTGTGTGCTGTATAACCTGAGCCGCTGTTGATTTTGTGTGTGCGTTCGTGGTGCTGTGGGTTTAGCGTGGGGGGATTGTTGCTGTGATTACAGCAGGTTTGGAAAGAGTCCATGAGTTTGGGGGCGTTTTTTTTGTTAAAGGCTCTTATCGCTGCTGGCATTGCTTTAATTCAAGCAGGAAGTGACTCCTCTCTCCATCACTTTCCAGCGCTCCTGTTCTCGTAGCCCTGGCTCTCATTGAGAGCGGGATGAAGTATGAAGACGCCATTCAATTCATCAGACAGTAAGTGGCCTGTAATAAACCCCTCCACCGTGTGCCAAGCAGCAAATGGACAGCGTAAAATATCCCGAGTGACACTGTGCTCTTGCTGAATAAATCGCTGGTGCTTACGAGAGGGGCAAGTCCTGTTTCAGAGGCGGGCCGGGACAGCATGAACTTGTGAACTCCTCTGGGCGGCTGGGTGGAAGCAGGGTGAAATAACCTTCAGATACGTGCTTTATCCTCCCCTGAACTGACAGGAGATGGAGAAAATGAGTCTCACGCGCCTGTTGGCTGCCCAGAGAGAGGGTTGTTTGCTTTCCCCCCTGGCTGCACTGTGCTCCATGGGTCTAGCTGTCTGTCGGGAGTCTGTGTGTGTAAATCAGTAGCCAGAGCTGAGCAGACCCTGCCCACTTTTTTTGCAGCTCATCATCAGTTGCCGTTTCCCCAGCTATGTTGGTGGTTGTGGGCCAGAGGAATCCGGGAATAATTAGTCTGCTAAACTCCTAGTGACCTATTAATGCCGACTTCATTCTGGAGTCCTGAGCAGTTCATTAGCAGAGCTAGGATCCCCCAGGCAAAGAGCTGAGCCTTCAGCTTTGCTGCATTGACAGCTACTCGGGAAATGAAACAAAGATTGCAGAGGTCTTGGGCAGTGAAATAACTAAATGCTAAAAAGAAGGAAGGAAGGAACGAGACGAGTGGAAAAGTTGATTTCTAGACCAACAATCATCTTCATCAGAAGGCAGGCGCAGAAAGCAGCGAGTGACATGCACGGTGTGTGTGTAAGAAGTTGACCAAACTCGCACGTGCTGTGACTGGTTGGTTGGTTGGTTGGTTTTTTTCATGACAGAGGTTTCTATTTTGCCAGTTTGCAGTTCCGGGGAGGGGGCAGTGGGGAGGGCTGTACGGATCTCTGGCATTCTTGGATGCTGGGAACTCCACTGGAAGAACTCTTGACCATTCTGTTGGTCATAAGTCAGCCTAGGTTATAATAGACATCCTTTCTCATAGCTGATACTTGCTGTTAGCCACCGTTTCTGTATTCTTCTACAATCCCAATCTAGTCTTCATAATATATTCTGCGCCATGCCCTGCAGCTCCCATTTAGAACTGCAAATATGGGGATTATTCTCTCTTTCTCCTTTCTCTGACACCAACTATGACTGCAGGAGGGTTTTCCGTGAACACCAAGTACATCAATCTCTGTCTATGGTCTGATCCCCAGTTCCTGCCCCAGATGATGAGTCCCACTCCGTTATTTCTGCTCAGGCTCCTCCTTCAGGCGCACTCCATTTTCATTGGAAAGGTTTCGTTGTGTGTGTAGAACAAACAGAGCAATTCAGAATGGGAGGAGTAAATCGGGGACTAGGAATAGAAGAGCCCACCCAGCCCCATGTTCTCCAGAGTCTGTTATCGATATTAGTCCAGTTTTAAATGCCCCAGAGCCAAGAGGTTCCCACCATTTCCCTGGGAGAGGCTAATCCAGAGCCTAATAGATCTCCCTGCTAGGGCATTGTCCAGCCTACATTTCCCTCTGCTTAACATCAGCCTGCAGGAGTTTGCGCCATCCCGTATTTCTTGACTCCCCAGGTATCAGGGTTAGACATACAGGCCTCCTGCTGTCAAAGCTGGATTTGCTGCACGGCTGAGTGCGAGGGAGAGGACAGGGGAGAAATGCAGCTTGTAGGAACTAGCCCTCTGGCTTCACTAATTGAGCAGCGACCTCTCTGGCTTTGAACTCCCAGCCTGTGAGGTGCGTGATGTTTCCCCCAGAGCCTCTCCAGCCACTTGCTGGCCATGGGCTCTGTTAGTCTTCCGGGGTTCTGCTGCGTGGACCCTGAGAGATGAGTGCCGGGGTGCAGGGCTGGTTCTGGGACGCTCCCCGGCCCGGGAGCACTCATGGCTTTCTCTTTGTGTTCCAGGAAGCGGAGAGGAGCCATCAACAGCAAGCAGCTAATGTACTTGGAAAAATACCGGCCAAAGCAGAGACTCCGATTCAAGGACCCTCACAACCACAAGAACAAATGCTGCATCATGTAACCTCAGCAACCTCTTGCCAAAACACGCGCACAGACACACACACGGGGGCACGCAGGGTCGGACGGTGGAGTTGCGGGGAGCTTGGACAAAGTGGCACTGACCTTTCCTTGTAAATGGGGCACTCTCTCATTAAAGAATCGCTGCACCCCTGGCCAGCTAAGGCCGAGGAGAGAAGATGGTTAGGCATCTCACTCCTGGTTTTAATGGACAAAGAATTAACCCATCACTCCTCCCCCCCCAACCCCCCCAAAAATCTCCCTTCCGCCTCCTCACCCTTTCTCCAGCTGCAGGCAGAGCTTGAGTTGATCTGAATTCTTTGCACTGAACCCAACTGCAGGAAGAGATCTGTCCAGGCTGTGCTGCCCTGGGGATGGGTTGTGGGAGGGGAAGATGCAGAGAATTTGCCTGCTGCCTGGCGTGTGACAGCCACAGTCTGGCGCTGTATCAAATACGTGTTGGGCCAGTCCCTTCCACTGTTTGTGCTGGATTGGGGGTTAGGATGTGCTCTGAGGTTGGGTTTCCCCACTGGTCACGGACATTCTTCCTCCTCCCTTCTCTCTGTGCTGCTCTTCATTAGGGCAGCTATGTTACATGTCCCAGTGGGGCACATAGGATCAAGGGCAAGGGGCTTGTTTTAGTTCCCTAAAGGGCTTCAGTAGAGTTGGCTCTGGTCAGTCACTCGGGGCAGGGTGTTGTCAAGGGAGGAGACGGCGCTGTACATACACTGCTCCCTGACTGAATTCCAGCCCTGCACCAAACATCCCCCGTGTGTCCCACAGGAACGTCATTCTCCAACAGAGAACTCGGTTCATTCAGATTTCAAGGGCTTTCTTCCCCCTCCCAGCTACCTCTCTCCTTTGCCTGAAAAGAACCTGGCCCTAGAGTTCCTTTTCTCCTTCTGAAATCAAATGGTCTTTTGGGGGAGTGGGTTGTACACTGGGGCGAAGGGGGGTGGGAATGGAAGGGGAGCGCGTTGCTAGGGCCAGTAAAGGGTCTTCTAGCTGGGAGGAAAGGGGCTTAGGTGTGGATGCTAGCCAGGTGTTAGATAGATGCATCCCAGAGCATATTCACAACCTCCAAATAGAGACTCGGGGACTGGGTTGGTGCTGGGGCTGCCAGGGAGGGAGAAGGGGCAGCCAGACAACAGAGGCGAAGCATGCGAGGGAATTGAGAGTCTGTGATGTTCCAGTCTCATTCTTGGATCGTGGGAGTTTCCCGTCTGGCTCAGCGTTAGTGTAACTAGCCAGGATCTGCTTGTTTCACCTTGAAAGCCGCTGGCTGGCTGGAAGATTGAGCAGCTTCCTACACCAAGTGAACCCTGGGGGAGCCCCAGGGGGCGGGTGGTAATATTTCTCTTGAAATTTGTCATCTTTTCCCTTCTGACTGGGTCTGATCTTCCCCGTGGCACAGCGACTGCTGCAGTAGCTTCTCGTTCAGGCAGCCAGCCCTCCGCGGTGCTCTGCAGTGACATCCACCTTTGGCCATGACCTGTGGCCGTGACCAGATACCACTGCCCTTGGGGAAACATCATTGATGTTGGGTTCTCTGCAGATGGCTGCAGCTGTAGCCCTGGGCTCCCCTGGTGGGTTGGGGAAAGGGCTGAGATCTTCTCCCTTGGTATACATGGCCTGGATAAGTGCGGTACCCAGGAGAGGGGAGCACCTCGGTTACAGGAGGAGGCCAGTCCGGCGAAGCGGTGACTCCAGGAGAACTCTGCTTAGGCAGAGATGCCCAACTTTGTAGGGGGACCGGGGATTGGGCGCTACTATTCTGTCTTACCCCTTCCTCCTTTCTAAGGAATCGAGGAGAGAACGAATGGCAGGTCTCCTCTTGGCCTTCAGGTGTCAGCCATGTGTCCTTTCCCTAGAGCACTGCCCACGTGTGTGCTGTCACCTCTGACCTCTTTATTAAATGCACAAGCTTTACAAAATGGGAAGACGACGTTTAATGTGCTGCTTGTCTGATGATGAGAATGGGTGCTGCCGAGGGCAGCTTTTTGCTCGGATGCCGCCACCGAGGGCTGGCGGGCAGAGCGCACGGCAAGTGCCCATAATCCCAGCTCCATCATGCACTTCCCCTGTGGCTTGTGCACATCACATCACATCACGTGTGTGTGTCCGTCCGTGTCCCGAAAGAGGAGATGAGAGGGGCTGGGAGGATGGATGCAAAGCGCCGAGCGGCCATCGAGTGTTAGCGGAGGGCTACGTGGGGGTGTCCTCCAGGAAGCTTCCCCTGCTAATCTGTGTGAAAGCCACCAGGGTTCTAGGTTTGGAGAGGAGCTAGGAAGGGCCAGTCTCTTGCATGCAGGTCCTGTAGCGGGGAAGGATTAAGAAACTCTTCCTCCAAATCCTGCGTTCACTTCTAAGGGCTCTGCTACCCCGTGTGCAGAGGGGAGCTTGTGCCTGAAGAAAGGGGAGATTCCATGTGGGCAGCCTGCTCTGTTTGGAAGGGGCAGGCGAGATGGACGCATCCAAACAGATGCCACTTGCTTCTGCCCCTGGGCTCAGGGAGTGCAGTGCTCCCCTGTGGGCATGGGGAGGGAGACTGGCTTGGAAACCCCTAGGAGTCTTCCTTTCTCTATATGGCTCCCTTCTGTATCGGGGAGAATAGGGCCCCGCGTTGCTTCGCCGACCCATGCCATTGCTCCTCCCTGTGGCTGTGCATTTCTCCGAGCTCAAAAAGGAGCCAGGCTCAGAAATCGCCCACCGCCGGCTTGCTCTTCCCTGCCCCCCAGCCGATTGGGGAGCCAGGGTCTCTAAAGGGATTTCAGTGACACTTCTCAGAGAGGCAGCCCCAGGGAAGGTGTTTTCCCTCCTTCCCAGTCCCCTGGCTGTTCCAGGTTCTGCCATGAGCCGGCCAGCCCCCCAATATCCAGGAACTGGCGATTGTTTAAAACGGGGGGCGGAGGGGGAGCAGCCACCTTCCCTTGGGGCAGATGAATCTGCAGTGCAAGGAGTGTTTGTGGGGGAGGGAGATGCAGGAACACCATCCACAGGATCGCTGGCTCGCTGCTGCACCTGCTCTCTTGTGGGGCTCCGGTGAACCTAGCGATGGGGAGTTCTCCACCCCGCAGCTGTCCTGAGTCGCTTTCTGAGCATGCCCAAGCACTGCCAAGGATACTTTGCACTGCCCGCGGATGCTCCCTGTTGTTTAAGGCCATGTGACATGGAAGATGGCCGATTTCCGCCCTCCCCGCTGTGCGGTGGAGAATGGAGCGTGCTGGCCCGGTGTGAGCGCGGCTTCAGCGGTGCTGCGCCAGCTCCACCCTTCTGCATCGGTCCATCTGAGAGGAGAGGTCCTGCCTCTTCCGCTGGCCCCTCTAATGTTGGGGGCAAGCTTGGGGGTAAATGAATGAATTGCCCTCCCCCCGCCCTGTGCACTGCTGTATGCTTCCCAGTTTGTCAGCGCTATCGGCTTTGACCTCGGCTGGGTCCCAGCTCAGGATCTCTGCAAGCAGGCACCTCCTTGTCGGGCATTCGACACGTGGGTGGGCTCAGCAGTTCGTCTTCCCCAGCCCAGCCCACTACCTCTACTGCCACCAGCAGTAAAGATGGTGCCCTCCAGTCTAGAAAGAGACACTGATGCCGGAAGAACTCCAAGCAAAACAGCCTGCAAGGTCACGCGTGCCCTGGGCGGAGTCAGGGCCTGGCTTCGGCTTTCGAGTCTGCCTTGATGTGCTCCACGCCAGAGCAACCCATCGACCCTGCACACACCCTCCCCCAAGTGAAATCCTTAATGCAGGCAGGCTGGAGCATGGGTGTGTGTAAACACATGGCGACAATTACATCATAAACACCGCTGGGCATGCTTCTGGGGCGGCTGTCCAGTGGCAGAACTGACGTATTTAAACACCCACCACAATATGCTTTTTAAACATGTGTTTTCTTCTTGCAAGGGCAGGAATTAACAGATGAAAAATAGAACATAGTTGCCTTCCACGAATCCTCCGGCCTTTCTTCTCTCATCAGCTCCATTTCTAAGCACCGCAGGGCACTGCAGCTCGTCTGTCGAGGAACAGGGGCTGGAAGTGCCCGCCAAGGGAAAGAAGAATATAAATTTCCCTCCTCCTGAGCAGAACACACAGAAATGATGAGAGATGATCCACACCCCAGTGCAAAACCTTCCTTCCGGGGACGTCAACCCAAGTTGTTCATGCTTATTGCATCCCCAATTGGAAATGTAGCCCGCTCACCCGCCGTGCTGGTCAAGCACAAAGCCATGAATGGAAAGGACTTGGCCCCTCGGCATCATTTGTGATGGTAACTTGTCGTTGTAGCATCTTCCGTTAATATCCCAGGGGGATCATGAATGGGAATTACAAATGCTGATTTCATCTGCTCCTTGTCAATAATAGAGACATAGGATAGAACCTATTTGCGTGGATGGGCCCAGATGATCAACAATGCCTGCTGATTTTGAGTGCCTCCATTTTTGGGGTGCCCAACCTGAGCTGCCTTAAAGGGGCCTTGACTGAGCATCAGGCACCATTTCCAGTCTCAAATTCTGGCCCCCTAAAAATAGACAGTCACCAGCCACTCCTGCAAATCTGTGCCCTGCAGCTTCACCTCTGATCTCGTAAAGAAGGCTGTGTAGATTCTTCAGGCATCTGCAAAGGAACCTATTCGGAAACCGTCTCTAGTGCTGCCTCTCATCTACCCCAAACGCCACCATGTCACAGAATGCTCACGCTGTGGCCAAGCCCAGGGGGTTGGTTAGTAGCGGTATTCCTCCAGCTGGTACTGTGCACTGCTGGGAGACCATGATGACGTCAGGTGTGCACCACACTGAGCAGTGCCCCAGAGCAGCGCTATGTTTCTGTGCCAGCAGCTCGTCTCTTATCCGCCTCCGGATCTTGGCAGGCATGTCCCACAAGGTCACTGCCTTTAGATGGAAGTGAGATGACACTGAGGTACTGTCTGTCTAGATAGCATAAGAGTAAGAGCTCTCTCACCAGCCCTGTCTTTGATTTGCTGCCAGTATCCTTCATGCTAGGGGATGTAGTCTCCACACAAAGGAGCTCCTTAAATTCGCATGGCGACATCCATGGTGGTTCTCCCAAGATTTCAGAGTCCAAGGCACAGAAATCCCCATCTTGGTTTAACCTGACATTAGCAGGTGCTCTACAAATCCACCCGGGCTAGGAGGGAGTAGTGTGTTGCTGAGTCTCGGAGAGGTTAGAGATGGGACAGACCTGCTGCAGCAGTAGCCCGGAGGGGATTAAGTTTAGTGTTTCTCTCTGGTTTACTCCTGTAGCGTTTATTTGCAGGTGTTCCCAGTGGCGACAGCATCTTTTGTGGATTTGCACTGTGATTGTAGGTTCTCCTAACTTCTGCACCATGTCCTAGGAGTACATGCGTCTCCATCCAGCCCTTCCCGTGCTCTCTGTGGGATGCCCACCCAGCTCCCATGAACTCCCTTTGCGTTTCTCCTCCAGTCCACTTCACTAGCACGTTTCACCTGGGCAAGAAGCCAGCAAGATAGGGGATTGGAGGGGATGGGAATGGAGGAGAAGGGTGTCAATCACAAACTGCTGTTGCAGTCAGTAGCAGCAGGATCGTGCCCTACCCATGGAGCCCTTGGCAGGGTTGGGACAGGAACAGAGATCATCGTGGATGTATCATGAGTTCCTTTAGAGGGCTGCAGAGTTCAGCTGCTGTAACCCGCATCAGCACCGCTCTGGTCCAACAGCGGGGGGAGGGTGCTCGGCCCAGCCACGCTGATGGCCCCGGTTCCTCTTGGCCAAAATGCGTGGAGTGACCCAATACACCCCCCAGACCACAGCAGGCTGCCGCCATGTTGCTGCTCTAGTACAATCCGTGTACCCTGCTGATAAATCCTCTTTTCCATCACGTGACAGGCCTGCGAGAATACCGCCCCCCCAGAGCTTTCAGCCTCCCAAATGGGGGCCAGGCCCAGGGCTGATCAACGGTGGATTGAGGGTGCTGCCAATGCTGCGTGCTCCTTTGCACTTGTGGAAATGTTTCTATATCGACACCCTGCTGGCGTGAGGTCCCTTTCTCGCCCTCCCCTCCTGACCCTAACCCTCAGGATAAAGGCACTGCAGCCCAGGGTGACCAGGGATGTGCATCGTCATGAGTGCTTAGGGCATTCAGTGTGGATTGGCGGCACGGGTTCAGATCTGCTACGTTCCTCACGGGGAGTGTGAGAGTTCAGCCTGGTTCAGAGCGCCCCTTTGCGCCACCACCCCCACGAAGAGTTCAGAGATTGAAACAAGTGGCTCTTGTCTGTCGCGGTGGGTGAATCTGAACTCTGGGAGCGTTCTCTTTCTTTGGATGGGGACAAGTCGCAGGATAAATCCGAATCAATTCCATTGAAGTCATGGAGCATGTAGAACTGAGGGGACAGAAGACCGCTGTCTCCGCTTTGCTTTGAAGATTGGTATTGTGAACTCCCTCTGAAGGCCTCTGTGTGTTAAAATGGTGTCCAGTTTTCCAGGTCATTGCAAAACCATGCCCCCATTAGCTGCTGTAATTGGTTTTTGATGGACACCTCTCTCCTGTGGCGGAACTTGTTACCTCCTTTTGCTAAGTGTGTAGTTCTGTGTACGAGACACCGATGGTTTTGGTCAGGGAGCGGGGAGGATTTTTGTGTCTCGGGCTCACAGCTGGTTAAGAAGTGTCAGTCCAATAGAAGCTCTCTGAGGAAATCTTTGCACCTGCACAGGTGTTACTTGCAAGTAAAAGCGATTGAGTGGAGCAGAGCTGGGGGTGGGAGGGGGGCGGGGCAGGGAATATGTGTACAGAAAAGGGATGGAGACTAAAAGATGCAGTTTTAAAGGCTGTGGTTAGGATTGTCTTGATGGAGCTAACAAAGTTAAAGCAGAAAAAGTGCTCAGATTTTCCTGTTTATCTCTAACATTTGCCACCATTTCTGGCTAGCAGTTTATGACAGCCAACCAGAGATCTCCACACATACACACACCCTAAACAGGAACAGATGAGCGGATCTGCCATTTCCCCTCACCCATGACATTGCTTTATCATTTCAGTGGCTTGAGTCAAAGCTGGACTGTCGTTGCCTTGCCTCTTGCGCATGCAGCATTTCAGCAGGCGCACAGGGAAAAAACAGCTTTGTGCCTTTTTGTGCTTCGTGGTCCAAGATTTCCAAGTGTGGGTGTCTAAAGTGAGGCTTCTAAGCCCATTTTTAGGCAGCTAAAATGAAAGGGGCCTGGTTTTTCAGACGGGCAGGGCAGCCATCCTCTCGCTGTGTTGAGTGGGAGCCGCTGGGTGCTGAGGGCTTTCACTCCGGACATAGAAGCCTGACTTGAGGTACCCATTTCTGATCAGCTTGGCCACAAAGTATTTTAAAAGGCAATAGAAAAGGCCTGAGGTGTTGGGATTTTTCCTGCTTTGTCCACCCTTTCTTCCTGGAAGGTTCCCAGACAATCGGAAAGCAAGCAGGTTTCAGATATTGGAGGCATCGTGACCACGAAATGAGGCTTGCTGGATGGTGGAAGTGATTTGTATTCGTGTTTGGTTTTGCTAACCCTTGTTTATATCAAATGCGTGGAAGAAGAGAACTCTTAGTTAAAGAATTGTCCTTAATTGAAGTGGCCAGTCCCTGAACCACTTCTCTGGATCATCCCAGCAAAACTAGGGCAAAACCTGATTGACATTCCGGATGTTTCAAATAAAAAACAGCAGGAGAAATAAACATTTCATGTCTCCTTTGTCTATCATAAGGAAGCCAAAAAAAAGGCACAAAGTGAGCTGTAGGCACCATAGACAATATCCTTCTTCCCCTCCCTTTAAAATGAATTCTCGTAAATATTTAAATTCCTCGCACTGACACTGCGCCAAACCCTAGCATGTATTTCAGACATTCGGCGTGATCGCTATAAACAGACACTCTCTGACCAGCATCTGAAGAACCTTTGTGCTATTCATGAAGGAGAGGAATTGTTTAACTGAGCTTGAGTGGGGGTGGGAAATATTAACGGGGGGGGAGGGCATTTCCTGTGTGTGTGTGTTACAATGTTTTGGCTTAAAATGATCATGTTTTCCCTTCTGTTCTCAATGCTTTGTGATTTAAAAAAAAAAAAAAGGAAATACTGAAAGGTGACAATGGTGAGGAGTGTGAAATACCTGTGTAAATGGCCACCTTTTTAACTGAGGTTTATTTCTACCTATTTAAAGATTGTGTTATTGGTAAATTATATTACGGGTTTTGAGATAAAGCCACCACCACCGTACTTGGGCTGAAGGAGCTTTCAGCAACAGGGTCGTTACCATTCGCCAATTTGGGAAGAGGCAGAGTCTCATCTGTCCAAACAAAATGAGGGTTAAGTTGCTTTATTTTTCAAAACTGACACAGGGAAGCAAAAGGAAGATCCTTTTTTAAACTGCAGTTTACAAGTTCTTCTATCCCATTTGCTTCTAACCACTTGGCTACATAGGCAGCTTCAGCTTTTGGTCTTGTTATGGATACTGTCTGGTGAGGCAAGAATTTGCCTGGTGTCTTTGCTCAGTGTGGGGCCATGGGACAGTGGGCATCACATTTTCAAGCATATAACCAACATTCTTAGGGGTTTTTTTAAGTGTTCTGCTTTACTTTAGATAATATTCTCCCAAAAGAACTCTTGATTTCCCGGCTGTTTCTTTCTCTGCAACAAAGAACTGCATATAGTTTTCCTTTTAATCTCCGTGGGCAATCTTAGTAGTATGTAGATTAAGCCCAACGACTTTTTTGGTCTGAGCCATAGCTAAATTATTATATCCAGTGCTTTTATACCAGACAGCATCACTTGGGATATGCAGATGAGGTATAGGATCTTGACACTTTATAACCTTTTTTAAAAGAAAAGTCTGTTTACTTATGTCTTGTGTAAAATCGTATGCCTTTTAGTAATCACTTTTTTGAGTTTTATGAAATTCCTAAAGTGGATTAAGGGGGTTTTGCCTCCGGCAACAACAGCAAAATAAAAATAAAGGGTTCACTGTTTTGTATATTGTGTTGTGGACTTTTCTTCAGTGTTCACTGTAGTGCTTTTGCAGATCACGTGCTCTGCGTTATGTTAGGCACGGCTTGTGTTGGGGCGGGGGAGTGCTTAGGGGACGTCTACGCGGCAACAAGTCTCAGAACCCGGCTCGACGGATTCAGGCGCACAGGGCTCAGGCTACTGCATTAAAAATCGCTGGGTAGTCCTGCCTCGGGCTGGAGCTTTGTCTCTGATGCCTAGGGAGAGGGTGAGCTTCAGAGCCTGAAGTCTAAATCCATGTTCCCTCTAATTTGTCCCATGCATGGGCGGAATGAATTTGGTTATGTGCACCAATATGGAGGTGATATGTGACACATCACCTCCATATTAGTGTGCACAACAAAATGCATGTGGTGGGGGTGGGGCTGAAGGGTTTGGAGTGTGGGAGGGGGCTCAGGGCTGGGACGGGGTTGGGGGACGGGGGGGGGTTGTGGGCTCTGGGGTGGGGCCAGGGATGAGGGGTTGGGATGTAGGCTGCCCCAGGGCAATGGCGGGGGAAAGAGGACTCCTCAGCTCGCTCTCCCCGCAGTAGCACCTGGCCTGGGTGGGGAGAGGCGCCTCTCCCTACCACAGCAGCTCCGGGGTTGGGGCCACAGGAGAGGCACCTCTCCCCCAGCCATGGCAGGTCTGAGCCGGGGCTGAGTTGGGACCACGGGAGGGGTACCTCTCCCCGCCGCAGCCCTGAGCGCCGACGCTGTGCTTAATAGGCTGCTGCTCAGCTGTGCGGCCGCTCAGCTGTGCGGCCACACAGCTTAGAAGGAATGTAGGTCTACATAGCACAGTAACCCAAGTCTGTTGACTCGGGCTCTGAGATTCGCTACTTCTCATTGTGTAGACATACCCTTAGGAGCCCCAGGTGAGATCAGGGCCCCATCCTACTAGGAGCTGGAGAAACACTTATTAAAAATTAGTCCCTACCCCAAAAGAGGCCCAGAGAGGAGAAGCGACTTGCCCAGATCACACTGCAGGTCAGTAGCAGAAGCAGGAATCGAATCCAGGTTTCCCAGTTCAGTGCTTTTTGGCCTAGCCTAGAAGGCCCCACCCCACCTCCATCTCTCTCATTTCTTACCACCGACCCTTCCTTTATGGTGATCAAGCCTGGCTTTCTATGTCCTTTGTCTCGGTGGCAGACAGCAAAGAACTGGTAAGTTATTGTCTGCATGTTGGAATCTTCCTGAAACTTGCTGTAAGGCCCGATGAGAAGAAACTAAGGGATGTCCATACGGGCAGTCTTCCCCTCCCACTCCACCCTCACCCTCCAAGGAAGGTGGATGAGAAGGAAGAAGTACAGACATGCCCCCAGAACTGTGGAGTGGAGAAAGTACACCTGGAGACCCATTGCAGGGCACATGTTGATCTAGGTTGATTTTTTGTAAGCACTTTGATAGTCTCACGTGACATTCTCATACACAAACAAAAGGAAGTGTGGTCGAGAGGAAATTGCTGTAAGATGGGTGCACAATTAGTTGAAAAAAATTTACTCAGAGTAGTTATTGATGGTACTACACTTGGGAAGGAAAATCAAATAACATCAGAACGGCCATACTGGATCAGACCAATGGTCCATCTAGTCCAATATCCTGTCTCTGACAGTGGCCAATGCCATATACTTCAGAAGGAATGAACAGAACAGGGCAATTATCGAATGATCCACCTTCTGTCATCCAGTCCCAGCTCCCAGTAGTTTCAGGGACACCTAGAGCATGGTGTTGCATCTGTGACTATCTTGGTTAATACCCATTGATGGACCTATCCTCCATGAACTTATCTAATTCTTCCATGTAAGACACGGGAAGTAATTGTCCCACCCAGCACTGGTGATACCTCAGCTGTGTCCAATTCTGGGTGTCACATTTTAAGAAAGATGTGGGGAAAATGGAAAGAGTCCAGAGGAGAACCGGGAGTCTAGGCTGGCCCTCTGGAACATAAATAAGATCCTTGTGATAGATGAAGCCATCCTGCAGCCTGAATTTGGAACTGGATGGAGCATCCGTGTTTTCCAGGGTCTGGCAGATCTGGGTCTTGAAGGAATCATGAGGCAGCATGATGGACATTAGATCGCTGTCAAGTTGACCCATTGACAAAGTTGGACACCTTAAGCACTGTGGAGGGAAGTTCCTCATCAGATTCAAGGTGCTCCTTTTTGCTGGACAGAGCATCCACTTTCCCATTTCTAGCCCCCAGTTGAGGGGTTACAACAAAGTCAAATCGGGAATAAAAGAGAGACTAGTGGATCTAGTAGTGTTGATTGAGGTGCCTGGCCTTCCTGAGCTACTTTAGGTTTTTATGGGAACCTAGATTAGGAACTGAGATCCCACCAGGAGGTGACAAGATTGTAACCTTATCAAGCACTGCTTTGATTGCTAATAACTCCTTGTCCCAGATTGCATCTGAAGAAGTGAGGTTCTTACCCACGAAAGCTTATGCTCCCAATACTTCTGTTAGTCTCAAAGGTGCCACAGGACCCTCTGTTGCTTTTTACAGATTCAGACTAACACGGCTACCCCTCTGATACTTGTCCCAGATGTTATAATTCTTTTCTTCCAGGGGTCAGTTTAGTGGGAGTTAAAGCTGATTACAGGAGCCGACCGTCGGGGACACCACCACACACATGGCAAAGTTTGATGCGTCGGCTTCCACTGTAAGTGGTCTGGCGAAATCTGGGCAGATAAGGATGGGCACTGTGGTGAATGCCTGCTTCAGTTGATCAAAGGCAGACTGTGAGCATCCAAGGACCAGACAAACCATGCTCCTTTTCACTGGAACTCCATCAGAGGGGTGATCAGGCTAGAAAAATCCATTGATGAAATGCTGGTAGAAATGGGTGAAGCCCTCATATGTCTTTTGGAGCCCTCCAGCCAAGTATGCCCACCACCTTGCACAGGTCCATAGTTAATCCCTTCAGAGAGACCATGTATCCTAGGAATTCAACCATGACCCAGTGGAACTCGCATTTGTCAAGTTTCGCATACAGGTGTTTTTGCCGGAGTCTTTCTAAGATGCGGTGCCAAGTTGGTCACAAAGATCCTGATCATCAGAAAAAAATGAACATCTCGTCAAGGTAAACGACCACAAGTTGGTCCGACATGTCTTGGAAGAGATCACTAATAAAGTGCTGAAAAAACAACAAGGAGTCTACTGGCACCTTAAAGACTAACAGATTTATTTGGGCATAAGCTTTCGTGGGTAAAAACCTCACTTCTTCGGATGCAAAGTGCTGAAAGGTTGCACAGGCTGAAAGGCATGACCAGATATTTGAAATGCCCATACCAGCTATGGAAACCTGGGACAGAGGCTTCCGGAGGGTTCCTTCTAGACTGGCTTCTCTTGTCTCCTTCTCAGATCCGAACTACACAAAGATCCAGCTTGATGAAGACCCTGGCAGAGCTCACTCTTCCCATGAGCCCATTATTAAGAGGTAAGGGGTACTAGTTCTGGATTGTAACCGTATTTAATGCCCGGTAGTCCACACAAGGATGCAGGGAGCCATCTTTCTTAGTCACAAAGAAGATCAGAGCCTCGACCAGGGACACAGAGGGATAGATGAGATACTGTTGTAAATTTTCCTTGCGATAGCTCTGGAGACCCTAGAGATCTGGCTCTAAGAGGGAATAGATTCAACTGAAAGGATCTCCATTCCAGACTGGACGTCAGTGGGGCAGTTGTAACTGCAATGTGGTGGCGAGATGTCGGCCTGTTTGTTTTTCCCAACAACATCTGCTAAAGCCTGATACTTGGCAGATATTCCCAAGCCAATTGGGAGAGTAGTGGAGACCCTAACCTCTGTTTGCCAGAAGCTGGGCATGGGTGACAGGGGATGGATCACTTGATGATTACCTGTTCTGTTCATTCCCTCTGGGGCACCTGGCACTGGCCACTGTCGGAAGGCAGGTACTGGGCTAGATGGACCTTTGGTCTGACCCAGTAGGGCCATTCTTATGTTCTTATGGAGACTGCCAGGGTTCCTTCCATACTACGTCTTTTGGTCTTGCGATCCCCTGGGTGACAGGTATAGCTGCAGAGGACCTCTGGCCTCCAGCTGAGTTCCAGGAAGCAAGACAGCTGGTGGTATAGCAAATTAAACTGAATCATGCCAGTCTGCTGGTGGATACATGGCTCGTTGGCGATGAGCTATGGGATGACCAGAATGATTGGAGAGTGCAGTGCACAGATCAGCGTGAACTGGAGAACTTCACGGTGAGCTTGAATGGTGATGACTTCTAAGGGGGCCATTTGGTAGGTGACTGGGTCTAAATAGAGGAGCGATCTTGCAATGGCCTCCATGAAGTTGGGAGGAGTCTTGCACTGAGTCGGGATATTATGCACTCGGGCCAACTCCAAATCCATGAAATTGTTTGAAGCGCCAGAGTCCACTAGAACTTCTAGGTTAACCTCCAACCTAGCGGGGTGCTGAAGAAGGAGTCAGAGTTGGAGGGATGTCAGATTGGCAATTTGCTGTTGCCAAAGTTCCAGCAGACCTACGTTGGCATTAGACACTGGCATGAGGGGGAAGACACCAACCCAACCTGGATCCCTCTATCCGGGCTGGAGTTTGCCATTTCCCAACCTGAAACACAGACCAGCTTTCACAGGGCAGCTTGCAACGAAGTGTCCCAATTTACCGCAGTATAGGCATAGGCTTGATGCTTGACACTGGTTTTTCTCTGCATCGGAGAGACAGGGCTGGGCTTGGCCAAACTACTTGGGTTTGGCTGGAATGAGGGCACCGGGAGTTGGCAAACCAGATCTGGTGAGGTTGGCACGGGTCAGGAGGTTGACCTTTCTAGGCGGCGTTCCATCAGGCAGTCGCCAATGTTAATACTGAGCTTGATCAAGGCGTTCTGACTGGTCGCTGGCTCTATTCGCGCAAGCTCATCTTTGGATCTCATCTTCAAGGCCAAGACGGAAGTGGTAGCACCGTGCAGCCTCATTCTATGCAGCGTCAGCCACAAGATGCCGAAACTCCGAGGCATCATTAGCAACTGGCCGGCGTCCCTGCTGCAGGGTCTGGAGCGCAGTCTCAGTTGTGCGTACATAGCTCAGGTCATCAAAAATTACTGCGATAGCTTGAACCAAGGCCTCAGACTGGTTCAAGACGTTACAGAAGTGGGGAGGCCCAAGCTAATGCTGCCCCAGTCAGCTGGCTAATGATCAGGGCCGGTCAGCAGCGATGGTCAGTTAGGAACCAGGGCTCAGCAGGGCCCCAGGGCTGGAGCAGTCCGGAGCAGAGCGGGAGCAAGGCAGGCACAGAAGTGATCACAGCTGCCGGGGTCGGCATTGAGCAGCTGCCGACCAAGTGCTACTGTAACCCACACACCCTCTGGGTGTGGTGTTCTGTCCCATCTAGTGGCACCAAGATCACTTAGAGAGAGATTAATGCGTCTGCTCTACAGCCTTAGCTAACAGCCAGTTGGCTTTTAGCTCATGCAATAGAGGCTCATGCACTAAGCTCCGGAGGTCCCAGGTTCGATCCCACCTGCCGACGACCGGGGTCTGCCAGCATTACGCTACTGCTGGGCTTAAGAGCAGTCCTGGCAATGCCGCTCAGCCAGTCAGACCATCTGGCCAATTAGGGGTTTCAGCCACGGCTGGCTAGTGGCTCCCGGGCCCAGCTGCAGACCCCCATTCCTGACAGGCATTCTGTGGGTTCCTGTTTCAACCCAATTCCTGCCACTGCACAGCCAAGTCCTCGGGAGGCTAATGCCATCACTGATTCCAGGTGACAGTTGTTCAATCAAACCCGATCTTGTGAATTAAACAGGAAAATGACTTTTTATCCAGCACCCTTCGGCCGGGGCGGAAGGGCAAAGACTGGGGGCTCTGCGCTGTTCTCCCGGGACGGTCGGCCGATGCAGTGAAATGAAAAGGCTGAAATGGAAACGCAGCCAAGACGGTGATCTCCCCAGTAACCAGCCAGGGCCGGGCGGGGTAAGCAAGGTAGGGGAAGGGAAGCGGGTATTGGCCAGCAGTAGGCTCAGGAAAGCTTTAAGGTGTGATGATGAAGCGAAGTGACTCATTGGCTCGGAGGAAGGGAGAGTTCCAGATAGCAGAGTGCTGGGGCAGCACAAGGGAAGGAATCTTCCTTGGCTTGTCCGGACCACCCCTAAACGTTGTGCAATTAAGATTGTTATCTAGCCGTTGGCTTTGATCCATGCATTTTATGTTACATCTGCAAGGTCCGCTGCCTACAGGTTTGGGCAATAACAAGCTGTTCCTTCAATCAGCCTAATTACCGCTGCTGGAGACGAGCTTCCAACCAGAAGGCCTAGGGCTGCTTCTGAAGGAGCATTTCAATTCTGTAGCAGCCGCCCTCCCCCATAGATTTTAGGCTATAAAAATGCACCTCTGCTTTTCCCACCATCTTGCAGAATAGCCCCACTCCCATGTTACACTACTGTATAGAGCCCCCAAACGCCATTTCAGGCAACTATTCCTCTATAGTGCTGCCTAGAAAACAGGGCTGGCCTTACCATGAGGCGAACTGAGGCGGCTGCCTCAGGTGCCAGACTGTGGGGGGCACCACTAGGACTCAGAGTGTAGAACATTGTGTCTGCTGCTGGTGCATATGTATTCTCTCTGTTCTAGAAGCACAGAGATGGTGGAGTGCTGTGCTGGAGGAAGGAGGGCACAAGAGACATAACAGGCAGGCAGGAGAAAAGGGGAGAGGGAATAACAGAAAGCAGCGGGAGCTGCAGGGAGAGAGAGGAGAAGGAGCCTCTTATGTACCTCTCTAGCACCCCCAGGAGCCTGGATTGACACCAGCTTCCCAGGGAGCTTCCTGTTTCCTGCTGCTTCCCTGAACCCACTTGAGGAGAACAGGCAGTCAACTGTAGTAGTAGGAGCCAGTTAGGCCCTTAAGACACTGATATCTTCCCTCACTCAGGCCCTGCTACCAGCCTGCTAATTTGTCCCCTTCAACTGAGTGTTGAGAGCCACGATAGCTGGCACAGAACAGCAGTCATGAGTGAAAGAAGAAAACGCCCCTCTGGGGCAGCATTCAGAAAAAGAAAGCAAGCAAAGGAAGCTTTTCTATCTAAGCAGGAAGGAGCTCTCCTGAGATACATAGACACAAATGTTCACGGTGAGCCTCCGGCCCCAGTGAGGATGAGAGTGGTGAGGAGATGCCTGATCTTCCAGTTAGTCAGAGGGCAGGTGACCTGGCAGCTACTGCAGTATCCATATCTCCATCTCAAATAGATGTAACCGTGCACATTCCTGAAGACAAGTGTAGATCAGAGAAGAGTGTGGTGGACGCGCAAGAAACAGCTGCTGCTGAGTTTAGTTCCTTAAGTCTAGATGATCCAGGACTGTGGACCCACTTGAGCAGTAGCCTGAGGGACTTCCTTGTACTGCATGGGCGACAGCAAGTGAAAAACTTCATGTTCCCCAAAGACAATGAAAATAGACGTTTCCATCCAACACTTTACTGGCAGAAATCCCCAGTGGTGACAAAGTGGAGAGGCCATGACTTATGTACTCAAAAACCCAGAATGCTGCATACTGTTTTTGTTACAAACGCTTTAAGTCTAATGTTCCAGCCACATTGGGTTCAACAGGAACAAAGGACTAGAAAAATCTGGCTAGAAATCTGGCATGCATGAGGAGGCAGCAAATCACCAGAGAGCATTCCATAGGTGGAAAGAGCTTGAGAAGAGACTAAGGTTAAAGGCCACCATAGATGATCAGCATCAAGAGAAGATTGCATCAGAGTCTCTTTATTGGCAAAATGTTCTGAAAAGGCTCATTGCCACTGTGAGAATGCTTGCTACCCAAAACCTAGCACTGTGTGGCACTTCAGATCAGCTGTATGTGCCAAACAATGGAAACTTCCTTCAAATTGCAGAGCTGATGGCTGAGTTTGCTGCTGTACTCCAGGAGCATCTAAGAAGAATCACCAACCATTACCTTGGAAAAACAATTCAATATGAGATCATATAGTTACTGGCAACAAAAGTCAAACAGAAGATTGTGGCAGATCTGAAGTCAGCAAGATATTACTCTGTTATTCTGGACTGCACACCTGACATCAGTCATACGGAACAAATGACTTTAATGGTGAGTTTTGTAACAATAGAACCTAGTGAAACTGTCCCTGCAATGGTGACTGTCAGAGAGCATTTTCTAGAATTTATTGACACTGATGATACTACAGGAGCTGGTATGACAAATGTGCTTCTTAAAAAGCTGGAAGATATGGGAATTGCGATAGCTGACATGATAGGTCAGGGCTATGATAATGGTGCCAACATGAGAGAAAAGAACAGAGGAGTGCAGACACAGATCTGAGAGTTAAACCCTGAAGCTTTTTTTGTCCCATGTAGTTCTCATTCATTGAACTTGGTGGTCAGTGATGCTGAAGTTAATAAAAACACATCTACGCTCCACAATGACACAGGAGAGGCTGGTCGGCTGTGGACCTTCAGGAAGCAGTTCAAATCTTTGCAACCAAGAAGGTACGGAAAGCACCACTTTGATTATTCAAACAGATAAAAATGCCAGTGTTTACTATGCAGACAAGAAAAGTTACATTTGCTGTTCAGGCGTTTGAAAGTTAAGTGTTACTTAAAATTTTTGAACAAGGCATTTTAGGTTGTTAGTTTTCCTTTATTGGGGTAGGTAGCAAAGCAGTACCATGAGAGGAGTAGAACAGGAAGAAGGCAGAATTGTGACCTTTCAAAGTTTTGGCCCCAATGAGGGGGCATGGGGGCGTCATTTGAGCTCCCCACCTCAGATGCCAAAATGTTGTGGGCCGGCCCTGCTAGAAAAAGTTGATGCTTGATAACTTGCACCCGTTTTCAATGTGGTCCAGCAATGGGAATCAGGAGATTTCACTTCTATTCCCATCTTGGGTGGCTTTGCTGGGTGACCTCTGGGAAATCCCGTTCCTTTTCTGTGCCTCAGTTTCCCCATCTGTGAAAGAAGTTATTTGTTTGTTTCTATTATGGTAGCTCCTAGGAGCCCCAGTCATGGCCCAGGAGCCCATTGTGCTAGGCAGTGTACAAACACAGAACAAAAAGTCAGCCCCTAGACCAAAGAGCTTCCAATCTGTTATTAACCCATCCTTTGCAAGGCACTTGGAGATCTGGGGAGACGCACTAAGCTTCATCATCATTATTATTTGGCTCTGGCTTGCTTGCTATTAAACATGATTCCCATTTCATCCTGGGTGTTCTCCTCATACAAGCTGAGACACCGGGTTTTGCGATGTATGGCTGCTCTTGCTGGATCCAAAACAAACATCATCTCCACTCCCTCCATGTTGCTCACCGCTTCCCGCCTGCAATAACACCAGAAGGCATTGCATTGGTTAACGTTGGCAGTGCGATTTACCCCCAGTCCCTGGCAATGCTCACATCCAGGCATTGCACGTTTTGCACAAATGGAACAGCAACGTTAAGAGTCGAGACCTTCTGGCTGGAGTCTCCTTGTGATGTACGGAAGGGGGCTGCTGGTGCTGCTTCCCCGTCCCTTCCTTTGGAATTCCGCCCTTGGAGGTAAGTGAAACCCCCCTCAATCTGTTGACCTTCTTCTGCACAGCCCCTCAGTTTGAGCAGGCGTTGGGTCAGCTGAGCGTGAGATTCCCCTTTCGGAAAGCGCAATGGGTCACATGACTGGCGATTAGCTGGTGCTTGATAGGGTGGGAAGAAGAGCAGTGCTGCTGCTTTGGTTGACTTAAGTTTGGTAACTCGTCTTTTCAATGTATGCCAAGGGCAGCCAGAGCCCAGGACGGGCATCTTGGGGCGTGAAGGTCTACTTAGAATGAAATTGTAATATGTAATTTTATACTGTAGATGAAATGTCAAAGCAGTGGTGGGGTATATTGCTGTTTGCAGCAAGGTAGCATCTGGAGGCCCCAGTTGAGTCCCCACTGTATGTAAGAAATTAGCCCTGGCCTCAAAGAGTTTGCAATCTAAACAGGCAAAGGGTGGGAGGAGAAATAGAGGCCCGGAGAAATGACTCGCCCAAGGTCACACCACCAGGTCAGTGGTTGCAACACAGTTCTCCTGACTCCCAGATCAGAGCTCGCCCACACAAACCATAAATATGGCATACGGAACTTGGGCTGGTGCCAGCTGAAGTGGATTTGTATAGTGTCTCTCAGCCTGTATCCCAAGGCACTTGAAAGTTGGTGAGGGCAATTAACTTTTTTAATTGCTGAAGGAGAGGAAAACGTTTCAGCGGCAAGAGTGGAAAACACGTCCGTGGAGACCTGAAGAGATGAGTCATTATTCTGGCTAGCACGAGCTGCACGGGAGAAGGCGCTTGCGCTGAACTGCTCCCTCTGAATCGTCTTCCTGGCATTCCTAAAAAACTAAGTGCAAATGATGAAGAGAATATTCTTCTTTCTCCAGTACAGTTTCCTGTGGCCACACTGGCTCATCTCTCTACCAGAACGGGGTGAGGTGTCAGCATCGGACCCTGGCCATCCAACTATTGGCGAAAAGTTCTGTGATTGCTGTGTAACGAAGCTGACAAAGTACTCGTGCCAGGTTCTGCCGCAAACTGCTTAGTGCCGTTAGTGACAGCCCATCGCTGAGAGATACGGATGGCTCTCGTAGTGAGGGAGTTCCCTGCAAAGAGTAGCAGCCGTTAAACACTTCCTCTCGTCCCTCCCTGACTGCAGGTGTCTTTGTTTGCAACATCTCCCTGTGGGATTGCGGGGCGTGGGGGCCTGTGCACACCTCCACAGAGAGCATGCAGCCTTCAGCCTTGTGTCTGGCCCAGTCAGAGCTTGGTGAAATGATTGGGGGTGGAAGATGCTCGGGGACCTGGCATCTCTATCCTTTGATGAGCTGAATGCAAGAGCTGCCTCCAGCCTATGATGATAATCCCATTGTTCTCGACGGGCTTGAGTCAATGGTACCGTTGAGTCATCGGTGTGAATGAATCTCACGTCTGTGGAGGCTCTGGGCGTGGAATGAAGAGCAGTGCGTTTTATGTAGGCAGTGATCTGTCAAATGAATAGAGAGGAGGATCCTGTGTGTGTGTGTGAGAAACCTCTCTGCACCTCTGAGTTGCTGGTGGTAACAGGTCGGGACGGTGAGATTTTTCAGCAGTATCTAGTGATGTTTGGGTGCCCAAATAGAGACAATTGAAGGGGCCTGGCTCTCAGAAGGCAGCTTCTCAGCCCTTTCTGTACCTCAGGCCCCTTAAGGTGTTTCAAGTAGGACACCAAAAATTGCAAGAACACTTTTTGGCAAATCATGGCCAAAGATCAGAGGAGCTGCATTTGGGCCGGAGCGCTGCTTGACACGCGACACAATGGCTTAGAACCGGGAGGGATGTACGCAGTATCCAAGTGAAACCACAATGGGGAATTCTGACAGGACAATGTGACTAGCTGACCGGGAGCTAGGCTAAGATACCAGGTTTAGTGCCTGCCACTGAAGTGTTGTAAGGGCCACGACTGCTTAGGGTGTCGTTACAGCTCATCTGAAGATGACCCACCTGCCAGCATGGCGGATACAAAACAATAGGTTGCGACATTGGTTCACTACTGACTGGGCTGGAAGAAAGAAACCCATTGGATCACCCAACAGATCGTCCCACTGAGCCTAGCTGTTCTTGGACTTTGCCCTAGCAAGCCCAAATCTGCTTAGCTTGAGGGGCTTTGTCAGGCCAACAGCTTGGAGAGGTTCGGCTGCAGGCCCGAAGGGACCGTTCTTCTTGGAGCGCTTGCATATGTCCATTACACTGTAGGTGTGTGCACATGTGCACTGGTGCCAGAGAGTTTCCCCTAGCGGTACCTGGAGGGGTGGCCCTGCCCACTGCCGAGTTTGTGCTGGTATAAATGGCAGAGACTGGCTACTCATACTGTCCGTGGTTAGTGGTGGAAGCATTCAAGTAGCTATTCACCAGGAACACCAACTACCTAGTGGTACTCAAAAAGCTCTTCAGATCTTTTTCTTTTATTGTTGTATAATTTGAAGTTTATTTCTTTCGATTTAGCCCTTCTTTGAGGGCTTTTCCAGCCCAGCGGCTCGCCAGACCCCGCCGGTATTGGCAGAATCTACGCCAGGAACCTTGGGCTTCAAACCTGATGCAGGCTGCAGGAAGCTCTGCCTGTCAGTGGCCCTTCCTCTCCAGCCTTGCATGTTTGGTAGAAGGCCCACATCAGAGCTAGGGGCTCTATCTGCTGTGGCATCAAGACTAGGACGAAGAAGCTGGGCAAGGAGCACCTCCGATATATCGTCATGTAGGATGCCATTCGACCAGTGTCAGAGCCCCCTCCATCATCTAAAAGGAAGCTCTTCAAAGACTCCTTCCCAAAGTGTTCCACTGGCTAAATCAGCTGAAAAAGGCCTCAGAAGATCCCTGTCTCCAGGACCATCTTCTTTGAGGCCCAGGGAATCAGGGCCACCAGCCTCAGAAACACAAGCATCGAAATCTGCATCTGGCTCCTCAGAGTTTAGGGTGCAGGTCTCTTCCACAGAGGGTCCTTCAAGTACCAAAGATAGAGCACCTTCTTCGGCTCACTCCTCCCTGGTGCCAACTCACTCAGAGAGACCTGAGCTGTGGACTCCAGTTCCCCCTCAGAGACTGCTGGGCCCAGCTACTTCTCCAGTCGTGGCAGAACAGTCTTCCCTGACCACTGCAGTCAGCAGCCCATGTTGGTACCTACCACGCCGGAGGCTTAGGCCATGGCTAGACACTTGTTATGCCCATTGGTATCACCATCACCTTTGCTTCAGCGTGAAGAACATCACTCGGCACTGATGCAGTCTTCTAGATTGTCGGCATCAGTTCATCCATGGCACCACTTGCCTTTGGCTCAGTACTGGCACCTTCCAAGGGGCCAGTTCAGGATCCCCCCCATACTGAATATTTCCAGCAGCTAGAAAGCCGTCCATGCTGCCCCCAATAACGCATCCAGACATAGGTCTTGACTGAAGTCCCTGAGGACTTCTCCCGGCACCACATCTCCCTGGTCCTCAAGGGACTCCAAGTTGTCATTGGATTCTAAAGTCGACTCTCAGGTTTCCTGGTATCAATAGTCTAGAACTCACTCTTGTCTTTGTTCTTGTCGCCGGGGCTCGGAGAAGGGTCCATCCAGGGATTGGGCCACTTGGGCCAAGCACACTTGGGGCCCAATACTGTGCCAGTTCCCCCTTGTGGGATTCCTCTGGCTTCCAGATCTACAGCACCTTGTCTGAGTAAATCCCCCAGGAGGCATATTTCCCCAACAGCTCTGAAAGGCTTGTTGGTATGGAACAGCCGCCCAACTCCTGTGCATTTGATTGACCATTGCTAGCTCCGTAACAACCACCAGCACTGCAGCCCATACACGTACTGTTTCCTGATCTACTGATTACGTATTAATGACATTGATTACTTTAAAATTCCCAGTTAATGCTCTGATGCTTGGTAGGTTCTTATCCCAAGATCAGGCTCAGGAGTGTTAGAATTCCTGTTTAATGGGGAACCCTGATGTGCACAGTTGCAACGCACACACGTAGGAAAAGCCTTCTGTATTTGTAATAGTGTTATTAACACAATTAGTAAAGTTACAAACATTCCAACCCAGCCAGGCAGAGATAATTCAGAATGTCCCTCGCAGAACAACCTGAAGTGTTAGTTATCATCTTCCCCCTCATCATCACCAGTGGTTGTCATCCTGGCATCTCCCAGGGCACGCGGGCCGGGACACAACTTTTATAATGTGTTATGCTGATGCCATTGTGCCTAATGCATATTCACTGGGGGATTCTCTCCTTTTCCTAATTTGTTGTTCCTCACCCTACTAATGTCTGTGTGCTCTTTTCCCATAGGTTGCTAGTCCTTTCTTTCAAGCTTATTAGCATATATGTCAATTAGTTAGCGGGACACTCTTTTGTTCAGACACCTGCTGATGTTCTTAACTTAAAATATCCCAAGCAGGTATAAACGAGCGTCTTGTGGTTACCTGTCAGCAGTTTAGTCATTCCAGCGTTCTTTCTTGGGATAGCTTAAGATCAAGGGTTACTCCTGGCTAACTACTTATGCTAAGGTTTTGGGGCTTTATGCCTGGATGAGTTCAGCTAAGTTATTATCTTACAGGCCTTGAGGCTTGTAGGCTCATTGCATTACTGCCTTAACTTATGCCTATGCTTACCTAGCAAATACCTACAGGCTACGGTACTGCAAGACCAACCCAGGGAGCCATCTCCCTTGCCTCTGCTTCTAGCCTTTTCCTCTTCTTTGGATCAGGCCCTGGTATTGGAGGCATTTTCTCCAGGATTGGATGACTTTAAAGTCTATCAGGAGCTACTCAGGAAAATGGCAGCCTCTCTGGGCATCCAAGTGGAGCCTGGAGAAGTGACCACACACGAGTTCATCACCATTCTCCATCCCACTGTGGCCGGGAAGGTGGCCCTGCCTAAGAATGAAACTCATTCAGCCAGTCAAAATGATCTGGCAGACCCCTTCCTGCACTCCTCCACTGGACAAACAAATGGACTGGAAATCCCAGGTTCAATCCCAGGGGTTTACATGGTTCCATTTACATCCTACCCATGCTCATTAGCTGTGGCTGCAGTGAATGAGAGAAGTCGTCAGGGCTGTGCTTAGACGACCCCCAACAACAAAGACACTAAAAGGCTTGATTGGGGGAGGGAAGGGAGGCAGAATTCCATGGCAAATCTACAATTCCAGATTGCCAATCATCACGCCCTGTTATTGCTGTCTGACTTCTCCAGTGGGGAGATCCTATCCTGCTTTGTCACCAGGTTGCCTGAAGATTCAAGGGACGCACTTTCAGTTGCTGATGCAGCACAGCCGGTTTCCCTGGACGTAGCGGACTCTGCAGCTAGGGCCACAGTGACAGCTGTAACGCTGCCCCGTTCCTCCTGGGTTGCAATCCTTGGGAATTCCTACAGTAATGCAACACACAGCTGAGGACCTCTCTCTCTTTTGAAGGGTTCTCCTCCAAAACAGATGAGGCTTTGCACATCCTAAAGGACTTGAGAGCTGTTCTGAAGTCCTTGTGCCTCTCCCCCCTCATAACAACGAGGACAAAATATGGTGCCCCATAGCAGCCTAGACAGTAGTATTACCCCGTCTGTCAGGCTGACCAATGTAAGGGGAGGCAAAGATCACAGAGGAAGAGGCAGATGCATTCCACTTCCTCTGGTCTGAGGCCTCCCCAGGCCTTAAAACAGCAGATCTGACTTGTGCGTTAAGGACAGCATGCCACCTGACCCGGATCTATCTGGCCTTTCCCTGCCTTTCTGGGATAGATTGTCCCATTTCTTATATGCCCAGCAGTTCATCTCCTTAGACAAGTGGGTGCTAAGCACGGTGGAACCAGGATATACCTTCCACTTCCCTACTATCCCCTCTTCCTTATCCCACTCCCTCGCCACACACCTCTTCAGAGACCCCTCTCATGAGTCTGTGCTAAGCCAAGAAGTGTAGACTCTACATTCCTTGGGAGAGATAGAAGAAGTGCCTCCTCTCTATTGGGGCAGGAGGTTCTATTCCCGATACTGTCTAATTCGCAAGGCCACAGGAGGTCTCAGACCCATCCTAGACCTTAAGAATCTGAACAGATACATGAGGAAGATAAAGTTCCAGATGGTTTCTCTGGCCATGATTATCCCTTCCCTAGATCTGAGAGGCTGGTCTGCTGCCCTCGACTTAAAGGACATTCCTTCTGCATGGCAATCCAACCTGGCTACAGGAATGTCCTGAGGTTCATAGTAGGACACAACCAAAATTCACAGTAACGCCATTCTGCCTGTCGTAAGCCCTGGGGGGTTTTACCATGTGCATGGCAGTGCTAGCGACTTATGGGGGTAGTTTGGGGCCGCTCCAGATACCAGGTTCAGGCCAATGTTCATGGTGTGTCTTCAACGTACTGGGCCTGCAACTAAATGGAGAGAAGTCAGTCTTATTGCCTGTCCAAAGGATAGAATTCATTGGGGCACTTCTGGATTTGACAGTCCAGGTTCTCACCAACAACACCCCAGCAGCATTTCATGTGAACGAACAAAGTGCTGCCATGTCCAACAGCCTTTGCCAGAAGGTAGTCAAGTTATGGAACTGATGTATTCAGAACTCGGTCCCTCAAAAAGCATTTTACCTGCCCTGAGTTTGAAATGGATTAACGGATCTGAGCAGATCCTTCAAATTAGATCACCGGTGGTGTCTCAACGTGAATGTTTTGTCTTGAGTGTTTTGCACAGGGGGTTTTGCGCCCATGGACCTACTCGCGACCTGGCAGAACAGGAAGTGTCCCCATTTCTGTTCCAAAGCAAGTCACAGCCCGGGATCAATAATGGACGCATTTCTGTTCCCGTGGGGCAAGGACCTGCTTTATGCTTTCCCTCCAGTGTCCTTGATTCCCAGAATCACTAGCAAACTCCAGCAAAACTGTGGCAGAATGCTCCTGATTGCTCCTACCTGGCCGAGACAGACATGGTATTCAGACCTCCACATTCTGTCCTCTCAGGACCCCTTACCATTGCCAGGAACCAAAGACCTCCTGGCACAGAACCATGGATGAGTGCTACCCCCCAAATCTTCCAATGCTGCTCCTCACAGCATGGCTCATCAGTGCCAAAGTGCGGCAAAAGCGCATTGCTCAACAGCCGTCCAGAACGTTCTGCTTAATAGTAAAAAAACTTCCACCAGAGTTACTTATACCTAGATCCTTTTCAGAGTCACGGCTTTCCAGGAAACGGCCCTCACCTGTAGGTACAGCCTGCACTCCTTGTTCCTAGTTGTATAATGTTGCATTTAGCTGTATTAAAATGCATTGTTTGAATGGACCCAGCTTACCATGTGACCCAGATCGTTTTAGATGACTGCCCTGCCCTCAGAGTTATTTACTCTCAGAAAAAATTTGACTAAACATTTTTGTTGGAATTTGCTGGTCCGTCAAAAACTAAAGGTTGTGCAGAGGTGATTTGATTTTTGACAAAATTCTCCAACAGAATGCTGCTTGCCAGGCATCTTTCGAACCCAGCCTGATTTCTTGCCAGCTCCCCCACCCGACTCCTTTGCTGCCTGGCTGGTGGGTTTATTTCAGTAGGAGGGTGGTGAAGCACTGGAATGGGTTACCTAGGGAGGTGGTGGAATCTCCGTCCTTAGAGGTTTTTAGGGCCTGGCTTGACAAAGCCCTGGCTGGGATGATTTAGTTGGTGTTGGTAATGCTTTGAGCAGGGGATCGGACTAGATGATCTCCTGATGTCTTTTCCAACCCTAATCTTCTATGATTCTATGATGAGCATGGAAGATGATCAATTTTATAGCCGCTTTGGTTTCAAATTTACAAACTTTAAGGCTGGTCTCTCTCCTTGCTGAGGATCTTCCCCAGCCTCCATCCCACTAAGCACTGGCTGGCTGGCTTAGACAGCCATGCAAGGTGCTGTTTCTTTTATCCACACAGCGTTAGAGCTGGAAAAGTAGGCTGGGGTGGAATACCAACTTCTTCGCTCCTTTCCTTTTGCGAGCATAAAATGCCCCAACAGGTAACACTAGCGAAATCCAGGAGCAAAGACCACCGTGTCTGTGGTTATTTCATATGTATGTTACAGTAACAGGTCGTACAGCAGCCAGTACTGGGGCCCTTTGTACTAGGCCCGATACACAAGCATAGGGAACTCTCCCTGCCCCTACCAGCTAAAATGACCGACGGTTATTAACATATTAAATACCTCAAAAAACTTGACAACCGTTAGGCTGCCGGTGTGCAGAGGCCACTGCCTATCATGCGGATGAATATTGTCTCTGTGTTTCCTTGTATTCCCCCATTGGTCTGTCTATAGCCACCAGCTGTCTCTTATGTTAGCTTGGAAGCTGTTTGGGGTAGGGACTGTCTTTTTGTTCTGTGTTTGTACAGCGCCTCCCACAGTTGGGCATTTACGAACTACAATACTACAAATATAATAAATAATAAAAATCTGAAGCTCAAAAGGGGCATGACACGCAACGCCAGAGCTGGGATCAGAGCTCTTCCGCCTTTCGTCCGTTTCCACCACGGGTCCATCCTGGATTCCCACCCCCAGCAGCTTGAGTTAAAGCGAAGCGATTTGCATGCTAAGTCCTGCTGTAACAAAGACCCGCTTGCCCACCCATGCTGCTAGCTCTCCACCGGGGTAGAGGATCTGTGTCCTCGAGGACGCAGACTTGAACAAAAGCCACAGAACAGACCAAAAAAAAAAGGGACACCACAGTCTGACCTTTGATTGTCCACAGAGAGCTGCCAAACTAAATTGCACTCTGGGCTCCGGTTCTTCCCACTCATTACATCAGGAATGGCTTGTCAGAGATTCTTTTCTGGCTTAGTCAGAGAGCTCACGACCCCGGTGAATCTCATTCAGTCACGGCTCCGTCTGTGTCATTAGCTCTCCCCGGCCGTGAAAGGGGCAATGCACTGACACTCAGCACTACTCCTGGCAGCCAGAAACAATAGCCGGGGTGTGTTACTCCCATCCTGAGCGGGGTCCAGCCACCCGATCAAACAGGATGGGGATTGGCCTCTCCGGGCAATCAAAGGAGGAGCAATGCTTTAATACCAGCTCGCACGTGGGGCCTGCTGGCCATGGAAGGGTCAGGAGGGCAAACGGCTGGTTTCTCATTCCTGTCCCATGGCCAGTTGGGCCACTTGAAAATGGAGAGTGTCTGGCGTGCCGTCGTCCGGTTCCACATGAAAAGCTTGGCTCCGTGCTGTGTTTATGGTTTTTGATGTCTGCCTCGCTCCTGCTACTGTTGGGTTTTCTCCTTCCCCCTTCTAACACCAGCCAGCAAAGGAGAATGGGAACTGCACTTGAATTCCCCAGAGCCCTTTTCCTGGACAGCTGGGCACGGAACATGGGCCGTACCCATCCTGCCTTCAAGGGCGCAGCCAGGAGATCTCCGGACCAGACAATGCTTGTTTGGCGGTGGATGCTCAACAGAGGGATGGAGGCGATGAATAACTGAGCCCCAAACCTGCTGTGATCATTCTTGTAGTAGGAGAGCTCACTGCGCTGTCTGTGTCTCGCCCCACTCTGCCCCACCTTCTGCGCTTCCCCTTTCATTCTGCTCAGTCCCTTCTGCCTGGGTTCAGGGTCACCCCGTAACCCGACGTTTGCAAAGAGGCTTGACATGCTCACCTGTGCTCCGTAAGTGCAAAGCATTTACAATATGATGGCCGGTGTGTCTGAGTGCCACTGCCCTCTGCTGGATGGAATCAGAACGGCGCAGCTGTGTATCTGAGGCCTCACATTGCTAACAGGGCTTCTCCTTAATTATTCACTGTTCGTACTACTGAAGCACGTGGGAGCCCCCATCGGGATCCCATCGCGCTAGGCGCTGTACAAACACAGAACAAAAAGCCCGCCCCTGCCCAAAGAGCTGACAATCTAGCTCCAGTGCTGGAGGTCTGTGCTCCCAGAGCGGGAGAATCAGTTCGGTCTACAAGGAGCCACGCAATCCTACAGTGGGTGCGTTACAGCATTAGTAACAGAAACAGAATAGCATGAGACTTCTACTCGGCCCCTAAGCCAGAATCTCTCTCTCATTCCCCCTCTGCGAGGTCTGATCAGTCTGAGCTGAACAGGCCCTGTTACTTCGGAAAGCCAGTGTAACGGGGGCCAGGCCGAGCCACCCCACTGCCAGTGCGAAGGAGAGGGGTAGGCAGGGGAAGAATTCAGAGCGACAGCTGATAGTACTGGGGCCAGCTCATGCAGGGACGCCCACCACGGCCCATGGGGCTGTGGGCAGGATCACAACTACATGCCGCCCTTAGACTGTGCCTATGAACCAGCCTTGTGCCAGCTGCCTGGCTTCACCTGAAATATCCTCCCTGTTGCACCAAAGCATGGAGGCTGCAAGCCACGATCCCCAGGCTGGACCCAGCGCTGTTCTCTCCTCCCTAACCTGTTTGTCATGTTCATGGTTCTGGTCCCTCCGTGCCCATCAGCGCCCACGGGAGGGGCAGCAGGCCCGCTATCTGCTCTGTGCATGTTTGCTCTCCGGTGGCAGCCACAAACTGCCTGAATGCCCTTGCACCAGACAGGGAGTGGCTGCACTGTCAGATGGCCACTGCTGCTTTCCTCCGCCGCTGACCCACTGCCACCGGCTGGCACCCACACTACTTTCCCCAGCCGAGGCCTGGCCAAAGGGCGGCCCCACGCTGCCGGCTCGTTGTGGCTGGCGTTACAAGGCCGCGTTGGGCAGAGCGAGAGCAGGCAGCAGGGAAAGCTCTTGACTCAGCCAGCCAGGAGGAGCGCAGACCGGGCGGGGCCGGGAACGGCTAGCCTGCCGCTTCTTGCACTGCTGAGTTGGTAACAGAGGCAGCTCCGCCTCCAGCCGTTGCAAACACCTTCATCTGGGCCCAAGTGCTGAGCTCATGCCTTCCAGGGGCAGGAACTGGATGTGTTATACAACCCCTTTCATCTGCGCCGGGGCACAGAGCAATCGCCCGGTGGATGCAGATGCACAGGGGAGAGCGTCACCTACTGGATCAGCAGCACCTGGGCTTTCCGGGGAGAGGGGGTGGGTCTCCCATCCAAGTCCTATTCTACCTTGAGCCTGCTTATGTTACAGGTCCTGACCGTTTGGCTTCAGGCCATCAGCATCCAGCTGTAAGGTGAAAGTCGCGTGGCGTTGCAAGTAAAGGCGCAATGAACTTTCCTTGCAGCACCGCTTCCATCCAAGAAAACTGCATGTGGTTATTTCCATCAAATGAGTTTTCTAAATCTCTGCCTGCCCCGAAGAGATTGGATGAGCCTTCCCCAGTGACGTGCCAAACTATCCGCTCAGGAATTACTGCAATTCTTCAATCCACGATGCAACCGCAACCACTCTGACCCATCAGCCGCCTGGCTTCCCGAGACACCTCTCCTGGGACTAGACCGTCACTACTGGGGCAGAATGCTGTTGGGGTTACCCCACCAAGATGAGGCTGAAGGAAAATGGGGGGGTCCCCTTAGTCTGCTTCTCTTTGTGACTGAGCCTAATCCCCCCACCCCATTCCTGTCCACTGTGTTAAACTCATGTTAACCGAATGGCGAACGTGAGATTTAACACCCAGAAAGTGCGGCCTGTTAACTGCTCTGTGCGACCTCAGCTCTGCCGTCTTGTATGCAGTGTCCAAATGACAATAGGGTGTTTTGTTATATTGCCGCTTGGCTGGTGAAGCTTACTGTTTGCTAATGGTGAATTTCATACCTATGGGCGCTGGGCTCGTCCAAACACATACCAGTGAGCAATGTTGTGGTGTTTGCCACTGGCCATTTTTTCTGTGAGACAAGACAAGTGCCAGGCACGAGAGGTCTCTGGTTTCAAGACAAGCAGAAGGAGCTTAGGGAAGGGAGAGGGACTCGGCTGCATCCAGCAAGGAGCGGACAGGTACGTGCTTGAATCTGAATGGGAAGGTGTGTGGGGAACGGAATGTTTATTGTGTACGTGCCTAGCTCTACAAAGCAAAGTGATCTTCTCTTCCAGAGCTGCAAGCACCTTGCCCCGTTTCTGATGTTACAGTCCCATCACCCACGGTTGTATCACTGCCCTCTAATTAAATAGTGAATGTAAAACCAAGTTTAAAAAAAGTTCAAGACCTCTCTCACTCACCCACCCTACCTTCCTTCACTGTGATGCTGAGCATTATAGTGCATGGATGCCACCTTCAGGAACTGCGTGGGAATTACACAGATACGAAAACACTTAGCTAGATATCTGCAGTCACCACAAAGATATCCATGGCAGGAGTGGGAACTCAGTAGGTTAGTCCCTAATGGGGACTGCACCCCAAATGGAAACCAGCACAAATTTTCTGGCTGTTTTCCTTCTGCTGAGTTAGGATGCTCTGAGCATCAGAGGTGTAAATGAATATCAACCTCCAAGACAGAAGCCGCATTTTAGAACATAAGAACGGCCCTACTGGGTCAGACCCAGGGTCCCTCTAGCCCAGTATCCTGTCTTCTGACAGTGGCCAATGCCAGGTGCCCCAGAGGGAATGAACAGAATAGGTAATCATCAAGTGATCCATACCCTGTCGCTCATTCCCAGCTTCTGGCAAACAGAGGCTAGGGATGCTCAGAGCATGGTGTTGTATCCCTGCCCATCCTGGCTAATAGCCACTGATGGACCTATCCTCCATAAACTTATCTAGTTATTTTTGAACCCTGTTATAGTCTTGGCCTTCACAACATCCTTTGGCAAAGAGTGCCACAGGTTGATTTTTTATTATCTTTGTTCTTCTTTTCTCTCCCTCTTTTGTGTGTGTCCAACTTGTTTTGTCTTTTAAGGAACAGGAACAGGATGAGACTGTAACAACAACAGCTCCAGCCCGTCTCAACTAACAGTCTCCTCCCTCCCCCCCCGCGCCCCCCACACACAAAAGGACAATTATTAACATCTAAAAGACTGGCAAACAAGGGAGTTGCTTTCTAAAAACTTCCTTCAGCTAAAAGGAAAGGGAGCAAGGGATGTTAAAATGAAAACATTTTGAATGCTTCAACTGTTTTCCCTTCTTTTCTGTATCTTTACAAAAAGGTTAAAAGGATTTTCAATGGTGGGTTTGCCATGGAGCTAAGCAGGCAGAGGTCTCTGTATGGGGGGGAGGGATAGCTCAGTGGTTTGAGCATTGGCCTGCTAAACCCAGGGTTGTGAGTTCAATCCTTGAGGTGGCCACTTGGGGATCTGGGGCAAAATCAGTACTTGGTCCTGCTAGTGAAGGCAGGGGGCTGGACTCGATGACCTTTCAAGGTCCCTTCCAGTTCTAGGAGATGGGATATCTCCATTAATTTATTTATTTATTTATTTATTTATTTAAAGCCAGTTAACGCTGTTTAATGATGGACAGTAACTGGGTTATCTTAAACCTTTGACCCCATCTATTCTAAGTTGATACAACATCACACAGGAAGTCAGTGATACAGCAGGGAATTGAAGCAGGGTGTCTCACATCCTAGACTAGGACGATCCTTCCCTTCTGAGTCGCATACTTATTGGACAGTGTATGTGTCAGTGCCTTTTAATGGATGAAATCAGGAGTGCTCAACAATGTGACATGGGCCATGTAATGAATATAAAGAGAAGGGTAGCATAAAAGCCCTCCTTGGCAGCTGTACTAAATCGCTTTACCTGTAAGGGGTTAAAAAGCTCAAATAACCTAGTTGGCACCTGACCAGAAGGACCAATGAGGAAAGAAGATACTTTCAAATTTGGGGGGGGGGGGTTTGTTTGTGGCTCCCTTTGTTGTTCCCTTTCCGGATGGAGAGAGAGACCAGGCAGATACCACATCTCCTGAAAACCTACCTGAAATGATCCATTTAAGATTACAAAAATTGTAAGTAAGGCAAGGAAATGCATTAGATTATCTTTTGTTTTAGCTTGTGACATTTCCTTATGCTAAGAGGTAGTTTTATTCCTGTTTTTGTAACTGCGAAGCTGAATCCAGAGGGGAGTCCTCTATGTTTTAAATCTTTTTATTACCCTGTAAAGTTACCGTCCATCCTGATTTTGCAGGTGTGATTCTTTTACTTTTTTCTTTATAATAAAGTTCTTCTTTTAAGAATCTGATTGATTTTAGTGTCCTAAAGATAAGAATCTGGTCTGTGCTCACGTTGCTAAGGCAGTTAGTCTATATATTATTCTCAAGCCTCCCCAGGAAAGGGGGTGAAGGGGATTGGGGGGATATTTTCGGGGAATAGGGATTCCAAGTGACCCATCCCTGAATTTTTGTTTAAATCACTTGGTGGTGGCAGCAATACTGTCCAAGGACAAGGAAAGGAATTTGTGCGTTGGGGAAGTTTTTAACCTAAGCTGCTAGAATATAAACTTTGGGGGTCTTTCATGTGGGTCCCCACATCTGTACCCCAGAGTTCAGAGTGGGGGGGGGAAACCCTGACAGGCCATATACTGCTAACAGCTAATGACGAATCTCCTCATATCTAATGTGTTGGGGCCTCCCTTTGGGAGCAGAAAACAATCTGAGTTCTACCCTGCGCTGTGAAGTTCCTAGTGGCCATGGTGTGCAGCATGGGGACGGTCATGAAGTCCTCAGTGGCTGGGAATTTGTCACGGGTGCTGTTCCTATTTATACAGAATCATCAACGGAGGTAGAAGGAAGCTAAAGGCAATTGGGACTAGAACCCAATAAATGTTTGTTTTAGCCGCATGCTCTCGAAACTGTCAGCAATCCTTGCCCAGTCTTAGACTACAAAACATCAGAAATGTGCAAAGAGTTTCTCAAATGAGCTTCTACTCCACTTCTCCTAAGCAAGAAAATTGTGTGTGCAGCTTATGAAAATCTCAGTTTTTCTCAGTTGCGATGGTGTCACAATTTGGCAGGCCAGATGAACTGATTTGTTGACTGCAATTGCAAAAGCAATTCAGTTGGTGCTTCTGACAGAACAGAGGGTTCTGTTTTGCCTCATGTTTTAAGTGTAGCGTGAGTGGGAAATGGAATTTGTTCTAAGTTTTCCTTCTGAAGACCATAAGCACCTTCTGTAAACCTCCAATTAGGGTTGCCAGGCATCCGGTTTTCGACTGGAACGCCTGGTCGAAAAGGGACCCTGGTGTCTCCCATCAGCACTGCTGACCAGGCCGTTAAAAGTCTGGTCGGTGGCACAGCAGGGCTAAGGCAGGCTCCCTGCCTGCCCTGGCTTTGCACAGCTCCCTGGAAGCAGCCGGCATGTCCAGCCCCTAAGTGCAGGGGCAATCAGGGAAGCTCTGCATGCTGCCCCCGCCCCCAGCGCTGGCTCCGCAGCTCCCATTGGCCAGAAACTGTAGCCAATGGGAGCTGCGGGGACGGTGCCTGTGGTTGCCGGTACCGCGCAAAGCCACCTGGCTGCGCTTCCCCTTAGGGGCCAGACATGCTGGCCACTTCTGGGACCAGCATGGAGCCAGAGCAGGCAAGGAGCCTGCCTTAACCCCACCGCACCACCGACCGGGAGCCACCTGAGGTAAGCCCCACCCAGCCAGAGCCCGCACCCCGAACCTCCTGCCCCAGGTCAGAACCCTCTCCTGCACCCTAACTCCCTCCCAGACCCTCCACCCCCATCTGTTGGGTTTCCAACACTGCAGGGAAGCGTTAAAATATTGATTAGAGCTGGGTGAAATATTTTGACGTTTTGATTGAAAAATGAGCGGGGCAATGTTGATAAAATTGTTTCCTGTTTGCTGACCAGCTCTAATAAGAGGCTTGCTGAATTTTTGCAGTATCATCATAACTTTGCTGTTCTGTTGGGTTTTGCAACCTCTGGTCTTTTGTCCCTTTGGAAAACTCCAGAGCAGGAGCTGGGAGTGTGAAGGAAGGGGTGTGGTATTTGTCATGGGTTCCCTTGGTGCTAGTACACGGATCGCTGCCATGTGACCAGGGAATAAAGTCTGTTTCTTGCAAACACAGCTGTGTATCAGATGCTTATTCCAGTTCTCTGTTCCAGTTCTGCCCACCATTCCATTATACCTGGAGGTTTCTCCTAAAAGGCCCAGTACTGAAACAGTTAACACAGTTGCTATTTACCTAGCCACAGTCGCTAAAACTTCTGTCGTTAAGGGGGGGGAGGGCTTTACACCCCTGAGTGACAAAAGTTTTAACGTCGCAAGTGCCAGTGTAGACACAGGCTGTGTCATGGACCCAAAACAACAAAAGGATCAGCCTTCAAATCCTCCTCTTTAATCACAGTCACCTGTTCTGAACATCCCTTCAAACAAAGAAATGTAACGTAACTTCCTCATGACCCAGTCTTCTGCTCTGTCCAAGGACTGGCCAGCACAGTTCAATAATCAATAGTATTTTCCACTAATTCCCAGGGATGCCACCAGAGGTCACTGGAACATTTTCTTTTTGAAGGCAACTAATGTCAATCGTTATTTTCAGTGGAGGAGAACCGAGTCGGGAAATCAATGTGTGACTAAGCTCTCCTGGGGCCTGGTCAGGAAAGAAGAGAATGAAAACCCATTGGATGGGTGTGATCTATAGAAAATCAGCAATTTGGCTGACCGCTAGGAGAGAAGTAGGATCAGGGTCTAGATTGATGATGTAGTAGTATGTGCTCCAGTAGTATGTAAGACCCCACTAACCTAGTTCCCGCACTGGCTCTCGGTTTACAGGAAATTTAACCTGGCCTCCCGTGCCAGCGAGTGGCTGGAGGGAGGTGGTGAGACACCTCTACATTCGGTGCAAGTGCCATTATTGGGGTGAATGTACGTAAAGCTAGCGCTCCACTCCTCAGCCCCCCTCCCATCAGTCCTGCCTTTTGGGCCTGCCTCTCTGACCATTCCTGCTTGATCACTTGCCTTCAACCTGAACTCGCGGTGTATCCGAAGCCCTCTCCTTGCTCCTGCCGCTGTCTGTGACTAGAGCTGGCCGGGGAACTAAGTTTCACTTCTTCAAACTGTTTTGACGTTTTGGAAATATTTTCCTCCCCAGGCAGGATGCAAAGCTGATGCTCCAGCATCTTTCCTGGAAGTGAAATCCTGCCCCATTTCATGTCAGAAACACCAAAACTGTCCCCCAGCTATAGTTTGGTGTTTCCAAAATCAGACGTGCTCCCTGAACGCCCTCTGAATGGAAAGATGTTGCATCCGGAAATTTCTGACCAGCTCTCTCTGTTACTAGTGGCAGCATTGGCATCCTCCATTCCACAGCCCGGGTGCCATCTGCCTGCCTTGCCAAATGTTCTCATGGGTTTAATCCATCCACCCTTCCCCTCCTCCCCCCCCAATCCCACTATGCCATGCCTGGTTTATCTGTAACGCGGCCGGAAATCTAGTGCTGCCTCCTGACTCGTATCCAAAATTCTTTTTATTCTTCCCCTTCCCAGATCTCCACGTCCTTATATCATGAGCTCCTCCAGGCAGGGACCATCCCTTGTATGTCTGGAAAGCACCTGGTAAATGTGGCTGCTGCCACGGACAGATAACTACTAATAGATACATGCAGCGGGTCCTGAGCTAACTGCCCAGAAACATGCCGCTCATCACGGCAGGTCAGACAGCAGCTCCTGTCTCGCTCGGCAGGGCCCTCTCTCTGTCCCTCTGGAGGGAGGCGAAGCGGATCTACTTGCCATAAGCAAAGAAGGGAGGTGTGAAAAAGATATTGATCGACTGCAAACTGCACTCAGCATTTACTGCCCGCAACGGCTGTGAACACGGATACGCTTTTCTAACTAGTTTTACAATGGAGCTGGATACGTTTATTAACAAGCTTATGTGGGCGGGGTTGCCTGACACAGGATGTCCTTTCTAGTCCTATGGCCTGAATTCCTGCCTCCTCCCATTGGAATTAGAAGGCCTGGGAGAATCTGCTGCTGTTAGATCACTTGGGATCATGGCGGCTTTTTCAACAACAAAAAAATGCCCAAGAAAATGGTTGGCGGGAAATGGCTTAAAACCCTTGACTCTGAACCCAAGTGCATGTGGGCGAGTTCAGCTCTTGGAGGGTGACATCTTGTTGGGCCTGTCTTGAGCAAGAAAGGCCAAGCAGCAGAAGTAATTCTTCAAATCCGGCTCACTGCAGGATGGCGATGTTACGCAATCCTCATTAGAATGAGTTGCATTTTTCATGCCCCAGGCCAGTGAACTTGACTGAATTAAGCTCCTGTAGGAGAATCGATAAAGGCAGAAAACCCAACCCCCACCTCGCCCCCCTGCAGGAGGCTGATGTCAAGGTAACCGGGACACAAAGGAGGAGTTAGAAAAGTTTAACCGGAGCCTGAGCTGAAAGGCTCCTCTGATTGGAAGAGTCTGAATCAATAGAGAATAGGGGGAAGGAGGTGGGGGCAATCTGCTGCCCTTACCTCCTACCAAGAGAGAGCAAAAGAATGAGAAATTGACATCGGTCACTGCCTGAGACGGCTTCTCTCAGCACAGCCGAGGAGAGAAGAAATATGATTTCCCTACAAGGAGCCGTGCAAGGGCTGACCTTGAAAAGGATCTGATTTGGGGGAAGAGAAGGAAAATGTCCGAGAACAGTGCGTCTCTGAGCCCCCCAGGATTGTTCGCATCTGGCAGCAGAGTGCTGCAGCTGGCCACCAAAGGGGAGTGGATCACCCTGGAGCAGACCCTGAGAGGCATGGACAAGGGGGACCTGGCCGTCTCCCAGACTGACCAAGTAAGTAGCCAACAACCAGGAAGCTGTTTTAGCGTCGGCTTGTGTTATGACAGATACAGAAGAATAAATGGTGCTATGATGATTGCAGGGGATGGGGGGGAGCGGGGGAAGGCAGTGAGGCTGGAGTCACCGGGGCTAATCATGGTTCTTTCCACTGTATAAATGGCCAGGTGCCTTGGGAGCAGTGGTTTGCCTTTGTCTGCGTCATCTTGTATTCACCTCTGCTGGAGGCAGAGTATTCCACTAGTTGGAACAGGCGGGTAAATCCTGTATTACCAGCATGAACTGACGACCCTGCTCCCATTCTCCTTCCCGGTTGTGGTTCGCACTGAATGGCTTCTCCATGTTAAGAACAGGGATGTCTCAGCCAGTGGTTTCACTACTATTGTGTGCATTACAATAGCAGGACCACCATGGAGATCCCGGCCCCATTGTGCGAGGCGCTGTGCAAACACATAGTGAGGCGGTCCCTGCCTGGAAGAGTTTCCCATCTAAATAGACACGGCAGATAAAGGAAGCGTTACCGCCCCCAGTTAGAAATGGAGAACCCAGGTGAAGAGCGGTGAGGTGACTTGCCCGAAGTCACACACAATGTCTGATTGAGAGCCAGGGATTGAACTCAGATTTACAGAGCCCTAACCCAGAGATTTAGCCACAAAACCAGCCTTCAGTACAGACAGAGGAGTAGGAATCATTTAATTGGATAGCATTTGTGGATTTAATCTGATGAGGTTCAACAAGGACAAGTGCAGAGTCCTACACTTAGGATGGAAAAATCCCATGCACTGCTACAGACTAGGGACCGACTGGCTAGGCAGCAGTTCTACAGAAAAGGACCTAGAGGTTACAGTGAACGAGAAGCTGGATATGAGTCGACAGTGTGCCCGTGTTGCCAAGAAGGCTAACGGCATTCTGGGCTGTATAAGTAGGGGCATTGCCAGCAGATGGAGGGACGTGATCGTTCCCCTCTATTTGACATGGGTGAGGCCTCATGTGGAGTACTGTGTCCAGTTTTGGGCCCCCCACAACAAGAAGGATGTGGAAAAATTAGAAAGAGTCCAATGGAGGGCAACAAAAATGACTAGGGGGCTGGAGCACATGACTTATGAAGAGAGGCTGAGGGAACTGGGATTGTTTAGTCTGCAGAAGAGAAGAATGAGGGGGGATTTAATAGCTGCTTTCAACTACCTGAAAAGGGGTTCCAAAGAGGATGGATCTAGACTGTTCTCAGTGGTGGCAGATGACAGAACAAGGAGTAATGGTCTCAAGTTGCAGTAGAGGAGGTTTAGGCTGGATATTAGGAAAAACTTTTTCACTAGGAGGGTGGTGAAGCACTGGAATGGGTTACCTAGGGAGGTGGTGGAATCTCCTTCCTTAAAGGTTTTCAAGGTCAGGCTTGACAAAGCCCTGGCTGGGATGATTTAGTTGGGGATTGGTCCTGCTTTGAGCAGGGGGTTTGACTAGATGACCTCCTGAGGTCCCTTCCAGCCCTGAGATTCTATTCTATGACCATCCCGTCCAAAGGGGGCTGTCTGTTGGAGTGCTCCACATGTGCTGAGCTGCACTGTCTGAGCCACAGAGCATGGAAAAGTGCTGGAGTCTTGAACCCATGTTGCTAACTGGTGCCACTACCTGTAGAGGGCATTTAGCCATTCAGGGTCAAGAGCTTTGGGCTTGCATTTAATCTTTATCAACCTGGTTTTCTGAGTGTCACTGCCTGCCCTGTAACCTTGGGTGCCTCACACTGCTTTGCTCTTGGAACTCCCAACCTGGGCCACTCACAGCCAGCTGACAAGCATGCAGGTCACACTCTGAGGGACCTGTGTGCTAGACCGCCCTGGTACAGCGGTTCTGATCCTAGCAGCCTGTCTGCAACTTACAGCAGCCTTGGTTACTACTTGCAGGGTGACCCCCAACACACTCCCAGTCCCGAATTGTCCCCAAACGATGTGCTCTGTAATGCCCCCCCCTTCTTCAGGACAGTTCAGAGAAATAATATGATTCATTTGCTCCTCTAACCAGATACAACACCCCAGTTGGCCACATTAACTGGTGTTGACACCCACTGGAGTACAAACACAATGCTGTTGGTTTAGATTAACAGCAAACCAAGTTTATGAACAAAAGAAGATTGGGTTTTAAGTGAATTCAACTATGAGAGTGAAAGTTAGAAATGGTTACCAGCACCTGAAAGGGAAAACATGCCTCTAAAAGTCTCAAACTTAATCTAACAAGTTTTGATTCCAGGGTTTGGCAAGATGGCCTTCGAGGCCTGCAAGATGGTGATGGTCCCTCGCCTTGCTCAGGATCTCTTCCAGAGGCATAACAGCACAGGTGCCCTTGTCTTCTTAGGTGAAAGAGAAAACATGGGATTCTCTGGCCCTTTCTTCAATAGTCTGGTGAACCTTGGAGTCTTCTGAAGGTTACGCCTCAAAGTAAAGTTTATTCAAGCAGTGAGGAAAGCAACATGGAGTCTGGTGGTGAAGGAGGCTCTGTGCCCTTTCTTCCCCCATTTATGTTTGCTGAAATGCAAATTATTCTGTTTCCTACCATCTCCTCCCCCTGCTGCCTTGATGATCCTGTTTGCTACTTATATGTAAATTGGGGTAAACACGCATCCCTTTGTTTATGCTAGACCTGCTTTAAAAACTTTTGCCTAGGCAGGGCTGTCTGGTTTTGAACATGTGCTAATACCATCGTACAGGGGAATTCATAACTTTATGTATAACGTTGCTACCTACTTTTCACCATGATATTATTCACTAGTGCGTTGTTAGTTTTCAGTTGACACCTCACAAGGCATATTTCGGACAAAGATTATTACTAGGGTGACCAGATAGCAACTGTGAAAAAACGGGACGGGGGGGGCGTGGGGTAATAGGCGCTTATATAAGAAAAAGTCCCCAAAAATGGGACTGTCCCTTTAAAAACGGGACATCTGGTCACCCTAATGATTAGTGTGGGGGGCGTGAATACAGGGGTGCTTTGGGTCACACAGGGTTTACAGACCTGGCTTAAGAAAAGAAAAGCCCCCAGAGACACACGAGGCAGGCCTGAGGCAGAGTGCTCCCTCAGGACAGGACAGCATGGCTGAGCGGTTCCAGCCGTAAAACAGCTGCAATCTAATGAAACGCCATGCCTGGGAAAGGACACACCCAGCAGTTCTTACAGTCCTGATTGACTCGGCTCTAATCTCAAACTGGGCCGAAAAGAATTGTGCTTTAGTCGTTCCATTTTCACCTCTTGGAAAGATCTCGGAAGGTGGGTTTTGAGGGTAATTGACCGTGTTTAGACAGCACAGTGTGGGCTGGGACCCTTGCTACCTGAGATCTTAGCCTCCCTCCCCATGCACCGGCATGGCAGCTGGGATCAGGTGCTGAAGTGGGGGTTGCCTGAAAGGTGACCTTTCTAAGGAAGAAATGAGCAGCAGTAGCCCATGATGACACGGGCACCTGTGTGGGCCAACCTCAGACATCTAGGTGCTCAGTCAGCAATGCCTGTCTTGTCTCCTCCAGGAGTCGGGCCTGACCCCCTTCATGATCGCGGTGAGAGAGAACAGGCTGTCCATTGTCGAGAGGTTGCTGGAGCTGGGAGTGAATCTTTCAGACCAAACTAAGGTAAGAAACCACTTACCATCCAGCTGTCTAGAGCCCTGATGGGAATAAGTGGAGCAAGGAGAGAGAGACTCATGTTAAAGGACTCCATATAGTATGGAGTTATGGGCTACATGACCACTTGGAGGGGATCTGATAACTGTCTGGCGATAGTATTCTCATTCATTGTTTGTATTACGATAGCACCAAAGTGAGGTCAGGGCTCCATTGTCCTGGGCGCTGTACAAAGCCCTAGTGAGAGACAGTCCCTGCTCAGCGAGCTGAGTAGCTACATAGCCATGACAAAGGAAGAATTGCAATCCCCATTTTAGAGGTGGGGAACTGAGGCCTGGAGAGATTAAATGACTTGCCCAAGGGCACACTGTGAGCTTGTGGCAGAGTTGGGATTTGAACCCCTGTTTTCTGAGAACTTCCCCAGTGCCTTAACAACAAGCCCAGCCTTTCATCTGACGTCATGTGAATGAAACAGACATGGAGGAGGGAGAGGAATTGTTTATGGCAAAGAGCAAGGGACTGAACCTGAGCTTAGGAAAGCATGTGAGGAACATCAAGAAATGTTTCCTAGTGTTAAGGTCTATTAGGCGTTGGAAGAATCTCTGAAGGAAAACTCCATGGTATGAAACATCTAGGACTGGACTGGATGGAGCAGGGAGGCGTGTTTGTGATGGGAATAATCCTGTAGTAGCAGAGATGTGAGTAAGCAATAGGTCATTTTCATCTTTAAAACCGATGATTAAAGAGTCTGGCAGCTTGTGCCAGCTGGAGGTCATCTAGTCCAAGGCAGTGGCCTTTATTTGTTATGTATTTGTGCACAAAAACAAACATCTATGTACATCTGTAGACATGCTGGGGAGGGGAGGAGGTAAGGGTCCATGATAAATATTGCGTGGCTCTGCAATTTGTTACCTGGGACTCCCCTCCACTGCAGTGGGGTGTCTGTGTCTTTTTAAGCCCAGATCATGTCTGATAATGTTTTGGGTATTTTGTTTTTCAAATGTTTTTGTGAAAAGCCTGCAGTTCACCAGCTCAGAGGGAGAGGGCGCTATGGTTTGGCAAGCTGGTGGACATTGAAAGTCTGGCCCTTTGTTTCTAAGGTATTTAAGCACCTAAAGATGTGGATGGGTGGTGTGACGCTTTGGAGGTCCACCCAGACCAGTAAGGGGTTGTGTCTCCACCTGCCCTGTGACCCTGGGGGCTTCTATGCTGGGAAGCTTCGGCTCAGGGCCCTGCCACTAGAAGCTTGCTACTAGCGCAGTGACCTCACCCTGGATTCCATCAGCCTGGTTGCTCCTTGTAAGGTGACGCCTACAATCCTTCCAGTCTGGAGTCTCCACCAAGTCGTCCCCTCTGCGTTGTCCAGCCCCTGTCACTGGGCTCTCTCAGAGGCTACCCAGTTCACTGCCTCCAAAGAGCCAGAGCTCACGCCAGCCTGAGAGTTCGGCTCTGGATGTTACCCTTCACTTTCATACATAGCACTGAGATGGGTTTGTAAGAAAATAAACACAGGGTGGCTAACACAGAACATAGGCGGAAGGGCTCCCACAGAAGAGGGACAGAGAGAGGAAAGGTTACAAATAACACCAACAAAATGTGCTTTCTAGTGACTCAAACTTAATTCTAGCAAGTTGAAACCATTGCCTAAGCAGTTTCCTTATCAGTCACAATCCCTAGGCCCCAAACCAGGGCACCCAACTGTCCCAGGCTTGATGCGTGCTGTAGCCTATCGTCCCCTCAGTGATGGAGGCCGAAATGGCTTTTTGCTTCTGCTCATGTTGCCTAAAACTCATTGTTTTGTCCCTAGAGTCAGGCTGATCTGCTGTTCTTCTCTTCCCATCCCCTGCTGATTCGTATGTTAATTGGGCTTCCATTGTTTTGATTCCATAATGCTTTATTTCCATTGGGGGCTGGCAGATAGCTGTCTTCCCTCGTCTCTGGGTGAAAACCTGTTCCTCCCTTTGTTTGGTCCCAGACTTTAAAGCATAATATCAGTGAGTGTCCAGAGTTCCTCATATAATGTAAATAGACTCACTTCCCAATTACATTAATCACGCGTGTGTCACCGGCTTTCCTAAAAGACCTTACCCGATACACTTTTATAGTACAGGAATAGTGTGTACAATCAGCTAATTTAATTGCATATTCTTTGGGGTTCAGCCCCCCTGTTCTCCCCCTGGTGTGTCTGGGCCCCGATTGTCACAGCTGCCTAGAGGTATTTTCAAAAGTGCCTGGGCATCTCCTGCTAGGCATCTGTAGGTGCCCAAATAGCTTTACTGCTCTGGCCCAGGTCATGGCAGACTTTGCCCTAGTTATATGTCCTGCTGGATGTGGGTTGTGATCCCTTGTCATCGGCCATATCAGCACACGCTCCCAACAGCCACTGGCCAGGGACCGGTCTGCGTATGAGGTAACTGCAAGGCCACCCTTTCCCATCCTGCCCCACCCCGGGCCAGGAGTTCCACTTTCCTGGAAGTGCTCTTGAAATGCCTTGAGCAGCTAATCTGGACCCATTCTGGGAATGCAAACCCAATGGCTCTCCTCAGCGCTGAAAGGGGCCCCAGGAGTGAGGCGGGCAGAGCCAGCCCCCTGCGTCAGCTGCTGACCTTCCAAGCCTCCCCACTGAGATGCCTCCTGCTGCTTGGCAAGGACTCCAAGGACTTCCAAACAGCAGCATCCCCCAGGGCACGGCTTTCAGTGGCCGGGGGAGAGGGGGGAGCTGCCTCCACCAGTGCACAGGATGGAGCAACGCACGTCTGCCCTGCCCTGCAGACACCAGACAAAGCTGGGAGCCTCTTCAGATTCAAATGGAGTCCTATTGACCTGCCTCAGTGACCTGTACAGTTAGCGGCTGTGGAGAGCTGACCCGGGGGGAAGCTCAGAGTCAGTGCAGCTGGAGCAAGGACTGCAGAAACTCCATGCATTAAAAACCAGTGTCTGGTGAGCATCTCTGCTGCCCTCCAGGAGGTGATTTTCATGAAGATTACTGCTCCTGAGCTGTCACTGGGAGGTGGAAAGAGCTAATTAATCCCTGGCATGGGTTGTCCCATGTGCTTGTAGACCCAGCCAAAAACTGAGACCCCTTTGAGGTGGGCTGGCTGCTGCAGTGGGAGCATTCTAAAGGTGCAACACGCACACAAGTTGTCCAAGCGCTAAAGCAACGTTAGGAGCGGATGAAATTCCATTGCAGGAATGACCAGCCCTCTGGGTGTGCTAGGCTAATATTGCTAACCTGGATCTTTGTAGGGGAACTGAGATGCTACGTGACTTATCCCAGGTCACAGCAGGAGTTGGGGCTCGAGTCTGTTCTTGTGACATTAACGTTACTCCTGTGAAGTTATGCTGGATTGACACCACCAGTCTAATTGAGATCAGAATCTGGCCCTCGGTTTCAGAATGAGGATTAGAAGCCAGGCCTGGCTTCTAGGCCTGGTCTCTCACCACTAGGTCAGCCCAGAGACACCCTCCAGAGAAGCCCCAGTAAGAACAGTGCAATTCCTTCACCTGCCAAGCCCCTCTCCTGTGAAGATTCCATATTAAGGCAGGGTTTTTAAGCATTTACTAGTGAGGACGGATTTTCCCGTGTGGGATTCAATGAGAAGTTTAAAATCTTTTTTTTTTTTTAACCCTTCCTTTGTCACAGTTTAAGACAATCTCCTTCAACTCAGGTTCAACTGATGAGAAGCATGGTTTGGGGTAGATCTGAGTGGCTTTAGTGGGGTACCTCTCTTGTACGATTATACCCCCCCTGCCCCCTTTGACTTTGTCCTGGGACAGGATCTGAGACTGAAGGGTTTGGTTTGCACCAGTAGCCCATGGAAGTGAGTCTGGGAGGAGAGACCTCAAAGAATATTCCAGCCCCAATGGCTTTGATTTTGCTCTTTCCTGGAGACAAACTTTTCTGAAAGTGGGTTTTCCAAATGTTAGTCTCTTACATTAGGAATCTTGGGTCCTCACTTCACCTCTCTTTGCTGGGAGACCTGGGGAGATTTGAATGGGACTTTGGCAGATGCAAATTCACTCAAAACTCCCTGTTGTGCAGGTCTGTGGATTTTACCTATGAGTGTTCCCAGAAAGAGTCATTTCAGTTCATACACCCCGGTATTCACACTAAAAGCACTCTTGCATTCTTCCAGTCATGGAGCAGAAACAATATCATGTGACTTTATCTGACCAGTTGCAACTTGGCAACACAGATTAACGTTTGAATACTTGTGGAAAACAGAAATTATTAATCTTTTATAACATTGTGCTACCTAGTGACCACAACCTCAACTAGGACCTCAGTGTGCTTGGGGCTGTACAAGCGTATGTAGTCAGAGCCAGTTCCTGCCCCAAGAAGCTTATAACTGAAGAGGTTGTCCAAATACAGAGTTACAGCAGATTATTTTAAATGTGATTTTAAAGTGAGGTGCAAAAGGCTTCCTGGACACTCCTATAGCAGTCCAACTAGGGTCAGTTGAGTTCAATTAAAATCCATTAGGAACCATAAGCAAAACTGACGTACAGCGTTCTTAAATCAAAATTGCTGCAAGTTTGTGTGTTGACAAGACAGACAAAGGGTGGGAAGGGGAAAGCGAAGTGACTTGCCCAGGACCGCCTAGCAGGTCAGTAGCAGAGCGGGGACTAGAGAATCAGAACTCCTGACTCCCAGACCTGTGCTCTATCCACTAGACTACGCAGCCGCCAATAAACAAGCTCAGAAATAAAAATGTCAGAGAAATATGAGTGCATAATAAATAGGCGGCTCCCTGCCTTGAGCTATTGCAGGGACAGAGAGATGTATGTCAGGGAAATGACATGCTGTGCCTCACTCAGGCAGATCTAGCACCAGGTTGAAGAATAACAGCAAGCGTTTACCAAGCTTGATCTGTGTGTAATAACGTCACAGCCTGTTGAGCAGAGAGCAGCTAGACAAATCCCCTCTCAGCTGACGTTTGTCCGTATCAGCCCGAGCGATCATTCAAAGCTGCTCCGGCGAGAGTCCTTCATGCCTAATGACAAGATTATTACTGCAGCAGCACGGAGCTGTCGTCCATCAGGAAGATGCATTGGAGGCATTTCTTCTGCCACGTGGACCTTCAAGTGCCACAACAGGCCTGCGAGCGGCTGCTTTTGCAGCAACAGTAAATCTCACAGTCCAGCCTTAAGTGCTGCCTTGGAAGGAGATTTCTCTTGAGGTTTGCACAGCCTTGGTAGGGGAGGGGTGTGTCAAGAGCCATTTCTTGTAGGATGGGAGGTCTAAGGGAGGGCTGATGGTAACGGACTACAGGAACTGTCGTGTTGGATACAGTCCAGGTCGGAAGCCTTTCTCGGTCGCTGCGAGAAACACCCCCATCCTTGTCATTCAGGCCTGTAACCTGGACGTCCTCTTCAGCTCTTCTCTTTCTAGGGCCTCACATCCAGGCCATGTCTAATTCCTCATACTTCTTTCTGCATCACATGTCTAGGGTCCAGCCTTTCCTCTCTGTCCACACAGCTAGAGCCATTGTCTAGGCCCTCCTCATCTTACGACTCGTCTACGGCGACATCCTCCCCTCTGGCCGTCACAAATCTCATGAGAGATGATGGGTAGGGTGGGGACAGGCCAGGGAGGGCCTTGACCTTGAGGACACTCAAAAGCCTGTCACAAAGATCCTTTTCCCAGTTTGTTGCTTTGACCATATCACTCCTTTGCCTGTGAGGCCTACAAAGCACTTGACAGGCCACTGCTGTGCTGAGATCGCTGCCCGTCATGCCAGCCACTGTGGTCTCATTGTTTCCCTCATCTGTCTGCCTGTCTCCACCTGTTCTCTATAGTTGTACATTTAGACTGTAAGCTCTCTTGGGTGGGGAATGTCTATCTGTTCTGTGATTGTGCAGCCCCTAGAGCCAGGGGGCGCTGGTTCTTAGGTGCTGTCATAATATACATAATAAATAATGGCAGCCAACATGCTTTTACTGCCCAGGGTTGTGCTAGTCCTTGGCCACTCGCCAGTAAACAACAAAATGGAGCCAGCCCTGTGGAGTAGGAAGCAGAGGCTCGCTTCAGAGCCAAGGCTCCCCTGGGCCAGCCTGAGGATCGGGGCTCCCCCTACTAAGGGCCCCATTATTGAGCCCAGGCCTGCCAGGTCCTTAGGCAACAACCGTAGTGGCTGTACTATGGTAGTGCACTGAACCCGCTACTCCTCCCCAACAACCTTAGTGCTAAAGGCCTACCGACCACAGCCATGATTGGATGGACAGGCAGCACTCTCATTGGGTACCTGGACCATATAAAGGCTCCAACAGGAAGAGGAGGCTGTCTGAGCAACAGACCGTTGCCTGCTGACTAGACTGCCTCCCCTGACCCTACTTTGTTGCCCCTGCTGACTTGCCTGACTTCCCCTTCCCAACCCACTGCCCCTGCCCCTCAGACTGGATCTTCCAGCTACTGACCGCTGCGAGAACTCTGACCATTGCCCCCGTCTGCTTCTGAGCCCAATCAACAGCCCAACTACCCCAGCACCCACGCACACTTGACTACTGCTCCAGGTGGTCCCCTAGCCATCCTCAGCCACTGGGCATTACATGAGGTTATTCCTGGAGTGTCTCCCTTAGTTTCTCCTTGCTTTCCCTGCTCTCCGTTTGCTCCTTCTCTCTGTCACCACCTTTCCTCTTTCCCACCCAGAACCACTCAACTTCCCATTGCCCCATTCCTGACATAGAATCAGAGAAACGCCGGGCTGGAAGGGACTTCAAGAAGTCATCCAGTCCAGCCTCCTGTACTGAGGCAGGACCAAGGTAACCTAGATCATCCCCCACTGGGTGTCTGTCCAACATGTTCTTAAAACATGTTAGGGGAGAGGGATAGCTCAGTGGTTTGAGCATTGGCCTGCTAAACCCAGGGTTGTGAGTTCAATCCTTGAGGGGGCCACTTAGGGATCTGGGGCAAAATCAGTACTTGGTCCTGCTAGTGAAGGCAGGGGGCTGGACTCGATGACCTTTCAAGGTCCCTTCCAGTTCTAGGAGATAGGATATCTCCATTAATTCATTCATTTATTTATTTATTTATAAAAACCTCCAATGACGGGGATTCCACAACCTCCCGTTGAAGCCTCTTCCAGAGCTGAACTCCTTTTATAGTTAGAAAGTTTTTCCTAATATTTAACCTAAATCTCCCTTGCTGCAGCCTAATCCCATTATTTCTTGTCCTACCTTGAATGGAGAGCAATTGATCACCATCCTCTTTATAACAGCCCTTAACGTATTTGAAGACTGTTATCAGGGCCCCCCTCAATCTTCTTTTCTCAGGGGTCAGGTTTTATAAACGTTTTCTCTTTTGTGCTCCTCTCCTCTGGACGCTCCACATCTTTCTTAGAATGCGACACCCAGAATTGGACACAGTGCTCCAGCTGAGGCCTCATCAGCGCAGAGTGGAGCGGGGCAGCTACTGCCCATGTCTTACACACGGCATTCCTGCTAATACGTCCCCAGGCGATAGTCACCGTTTTTGCAGTTGCATGGCATTCTGGGCTCCTGTTTCAATTTGCGATCCACTATGACCCCCAGAACTTTTTCACCAGTGCTACTGCCCAGCTAGATAGTCCCCGTGCTGCAGTTCTGTAGTTGATATTTCCTGCCTCATATAGCACTTTACATTTGTCTAGATTGAATTTCCTGACCTGGCTGTCTCGGTGCCCGGTTCTCACCTTCCCCTGGGTCTGGGAGCAGCAACGTGCAGGCAGGGCACAGCTCCTGAGGCTAGCCCAGAGTTGGCTGGTGGGGGGAGCAGGCAAAGGGGCTGGTGGCAGAGAAGGAGGAGGCTAGAAGAAAAAGTGAAGCTCCCTCAGGGAAGATGGTTTTTTTCCAGTGAATGCTTGCACTGGGGGAAAGCAGTGGGGGGCTATGGAGACAGTTAAGGCTGTGCCCTGTTCAGAGGGAGGGAGAGAGAGATGATTTTGGGAGTCCCGAGGATGAGGGTTAATAGGCCATTTTTCTGTCACACTCTGCCTTTGAGTATATAGAAAACGCCTTCTCGTGCCTGGCATATTCCTCAGAGCACTGAACTGGGATCCAGACCTAGGTTCTAATCCCAGTTCTGCCACTGGTCTGCTGGGAGACGTTGGGCATGCTACTTTAACCTCTCAGTGCCTCAGTTTCCCCATCTGTAAATGGGGGTCATGATACTGACTTCTTTAGTACAGCGCTTTGAGATCTAGGGATGAAACGCCCTGTATAAGAGTTAGATGTTGTTGTTAGTCAGTGCAGATTCATCCCAAGGGCCTGAGCTTGCCCTGCAAACCTAGTGCAGCAAAATTGTCCTTTCCATTGAGGAGACCTGATGGTTCCCTGCTAGGCTGTTTTGAACAACCCTGGCTCCTCAAGCTGAGAGACAGCCTGACTTCCCTGGCTCTCGTATTGCAGCTGCAATTACAAAACATTACTATATTAAGGAGAGAAGAGTCAAGCTCCAGGTGGCCAGTGGAGGGACAAAACGCTTAATACCGAGGCCTTGTTTACACTTATCCTGTAAGTCGATATCAGTTACGCTAGTTAAGGTGCGTAAGTAAGTCGCTTACGTCGACGTCAAGCGGTACCTACACCGGTCTATGTCGATGGGAGACACTCTCCCATTGACGTAGCTTCCGCCTCTCATTGAGCTGGATTAATTAAGTCGACAGGAGAGCGCTCGCCCATCGACTTATTGAGTCTGCACCAGACCCACTGAATCGATGCCGCTGCATGAATCGCAGAGGTGCCGATTTAGCCCGTAGTGAAGACAAGCCCTACATTTGGCAGATACAGGGATTGGATGGCTCCCAGGGTCTGAGGATCTAGGAAATGCTCCGATTGGACGATGAGATCTGAAACCCTTGCGCTTATGTAGACTGTTGGCCCAGACCCTTTATTTTGTAAGTAATTTAGCGACCTTAATAAGGTATTTTAATTTGGGGGTTGGCAACAGCAATAAACAAAAATGGCCATCGTCTCAGGATATTTGGTAGATTTGGGATGAGGAGCATTGATTTATTTGATATTCATGTGACGGTTGTCTGGTGAATTTCTTTTCTCTTTGGTTGTCCCATTGTGAGTTAGACAGGGAAGGTTAAGTAAGTTTAGAGGTAGTTATCTGATGATGTGTTTTGTGATTGTATTAGTTATTAGCTGTTGGAGGTGGTTAATAAAGCCCATACATTAGAAAAGTGGTTTTGAATCCATTTTCTTTAGCTAAGCGACAAGGAGGGGCCATCGGACTACCTAGAATCTTGGGTAGGTTAGAAACAGAACAAATCATCTTTTATGCTTGCAATCTTTGTATTCATTGTTCTCATAAGCTAAATCAGTGAATGTTTGAGTGCATAGGCCCCGATTCAGCAAAGCACTCAAGCGTGTGCTTCAATCTCGCTGCCTTCAATGGGTCTTAATGCTTAAGTGATTTGCTAAATTCAGGGGCCTTGGAGATCCTTGGGTGAAGGGTGGTATAAAAGGGCGACGTATGTTTATTATTTATTTATTGCAGTGTGGAGATTTGCCCAGATGATCTTTGTCTAGCAGCTCAGTTCTTGATATAGTTTTCCATCAAAGAGATTTTCCCCTCTGTTAGCTGGTTGGCCACCAGATAATTATTTTTAGTAGCAATGGCTATGATTGGTGATTTCTAAATCATCCATGTGGAGAGACTGTGGGTTGGGATTGAGTTTTTGTTGTTTTCTTGCGGGGGGAGGGGGGACATTGTATTCAGGACATTGATTGGCATCAACTCTATTGGTAGAATTGCCAGTTATGGAACTAATATCTCTGGGAGTCTGATATCACTGTTAACAACTGAGATGCTTGGCTGGCGAAACCACTGTAGAGAGTTCCTGGACCTGTAACTTAGGGTTTTAATGCAGTTCTGGTGATGGCGATGAAAACTGGGAGGCTGCCAGTAAGCATGCACGGCAGGTTGCTTTTTAGTAAGTAGGGCTCAGGACTTAAGCCTCTAGGTGGTTGAAATCTGTCCCAGCTCAGAACTGACCCAAACTAGTTTCCATCTGCCAACTGTTTGAGCTTGGAGCTCTCTGGCTTATTCCCTGTTAACAGGTGTCCCCACTGCACAATTTGTGATCCTCAACTGGCCCCCTAATTGGTAGAGACTTCAATACTTGCCCTCCCTGCATAGCTGTGGAGACTAAACTACCCTTCCATCCCGAGGTCCAATGTCAGGTGCTCAGATATCACAGTGATGACTGCGACATAAATGCCTAGAGAGATAGTCAAAGTGGGTGAGGTAATACCAGTGATTGGACCAACTTCTGATGGTGAGAGGGACCAGCTTTCAAGCTACACAGAGCTCTTCTTCAGGTCCGGGGAAGGTTTCACAGCTAAACACAAGGTGGAACAGACTTTAGCATAAGGAGTTAACACATGTTGCAAGAGACCATTCAAGGTTGACGCACGGGCACAGCGTGACAGATGGTCCCTCCAGGCCAGTGTTGAGGCAGGTTAGCAGAGCTGGGTAGGAAAGATGTCTCTATACTGAGCCTTTTCAGTAGATAAACAGAGCTCTTCATGCTGGGGGGCTGCCCATCTGGCGCCTTTCGGCACCTGTTGGTTGAGAGAGGAAACCCATCCCGGCAGGACTGAGCAGTTGAAACTACGCTGGTGATGTCAGCTGCTGCTGCTGAGGTTTTTAAGGCGTGTTGCTAACTGCTCTTTCTCCGACCCCTTCCAGAATGGCCGAAATGCTTTACATGTGGCTGCTGCCCACTCGAAGGAGGAGATCATCCGGCTGCTGCTGGCTGGAAAGGCAGATCCCAACGTCCCCGGAGGGGTATGTGCACGTATGGGGGCATGGTAGGGAGGAGCGTCGTTGCCCTTGAAGTCTCCGCTTCCATTTCTTCAGCCGAATGGTCATTCCCAACGGGGACGCGCCTGAGACTGGCTCTTGCCCCACTGCCACCATTTGTTTAAAACAGATACTGGCAAAAATATTGGGGGATAGCTCAGTGGTTTGAGCATTGGCCTGCTAAACCCAGGGTTGTGAGTTCAATCCTTGAGGGGGCCATTTAGGGATCTTAAGCAAAAATCTGGGGTAAAAATCTGTCTGGGGATTGGTCTTGCTTTGAGCAGGGGGTGGGACTAGATGACCTCCTGAGGTCCCTTCCAACCCTGAGATTCTATGATTCTATGAAAACAAAGCGCCCACGACACATTAGACTTGGAGGGAGTCTGCTGCATTGCTATTGTGCTGCTCGCTGTTCATACACTGGAACCACTTTGCCCTTCTATAGCATTTCCCACTGTGGATCCCAGAGACGCTGTGATCCACTCTGTGAAATACATGGGGAATTCCTGCTTCAGACCACATTCCTCTCCAGCCGGGCTTCTTCCCTACAGGGTATTCTCCAGGCTGTTTCAACTGTCCCAAGCAATGGGGTTCCTGTCGCTTCTCTAGGCAGGACCATTTCACAGCCAAATAGATCTCAAGATTGAGAACTTCTTGCCCACCCCTCTTTCCCCCCCCCACCCCCATTCAGTCTCCTCCCTTCCCCAATCATTCAGCCTTTGCTCAGTTGGAGCCCATTAGTGCTCTCCTTATGCAGGGTTTTCTGCTCCAGGCTGGCCTGGTAGGCCGAGCTTCCGTCTTCCGTCCACCTGAATGCAGGGGAATTTTTTCCACTCCAACAATGGGGGAAACACATCCAAGAAAAAGGACTCTTGTGTGCAGGCAACTGTTTGCATGGACGGGATTCCAGCTTCCAGAGGACGGGTGCTTTCCTCCTCGATTGTGTCTGCTGTCGGTTGGGACGGGAGGGAAACGATTCTCTGCTCTGTTATCTTCCCTCTGGCAGCGCGGTCAGAGGTGTTCCAGATGCAGCCCGGAGAGCTCTTTTGCGCTGTTTCCAGACAATCGTTACATTGGCCCCTGTAAAGATCTGTGGTACTATATATATATAAAAAAAACCTGTAAAATTGGCTCAGGTCTTAAACAGCCAGGGATGCTCTGCTCACCCTCTGATTGACAAGGTCTCTCTGGCCCTGTCTCTGGTTGAGCGTGGGATGACTCAGAGAGAAATACAACTACTAGATAATAGCCAGGGCCTCTCCTAGCACTGATTGCTGTACTGGGAATTAATCTGATATCATGGCTCTTTAAGCCCTGAGTGCAGAGGCAAGAGAACTGGCCAGCCGTCCTTCCCTCCCCGAAGACCGCCTTTCCCTCCTGAGCACTCATTCACTCCTTCCCCCAGCCTGCTTAGCTCACCCGTTCTGTCTGCTCTGGCTTCTGGGTGCTTAACTTGCTGCCCCTCCTCCTAGTTGCGGACTAGGCAAAAGACACAGGAGTACATTGCAGTGACTGGGGATGGGAGGTGGTTCCAGCCATGGGGAATGGGATTTGCCTGGGCTCTGCATGCCAGGGGTTCTGGCAATGGGGAAACAGGTTGCATGGGGGAGTGCATGACAGGGTTTGGCAGCAGGCGTCAGGTTGCATGGGCAGTACGTGGAGAAAAAAAATGTAAGTGGAAATCAAGACATGAACTGGGAAGCTAGACTCCATGTCTCTTGGTAACCAGCCTAAAGACAAAATAAACTCAAGAACCACTCCCCCACCTCCTGTCAGACCTCTCTCTGGCCCACTCTGTGCCTCTGTATTTTCCATGGCTGCCTGCAGCCTGCTGAAGTGCTTTAGAATTTGTTCAACCAGGAGACCCATGGGAGTTTCCATAACACATGCACAAAGCCAGACTCAATGTGTGCAGAAGGGTCCCAGAGGGAGTTCATCCAGAAGTCCCTCTCTAGCAACTGCGCTCTCCTTAAAGAGAGAGAAATTCCCCCATTTCTTCAATGGGCAGCAAGTCCTAGCCCCAGAGCACTGAGCTATTTATCAGGCACTCTTGGCACATGCTGGTCACCGGCTGTAGCTATCTCGGTGAGTGTTTTCGGTGTCCAATAGATGGAAGAGCATTGTGCCAACCCCACAGTTATCAGCTTCCTTCCTTCGTGAAGCTCCTTCAGGGAGGGCCACCAGCCACTATTCTACTCACTGAGATGGTGGCTTCCTGCTGGCATTTACTCTTCCATCAGTCCTGATAATCCCGATCCTCATCTAGTGGCGAACATTGACTTCAGCCACTTCTTTTCTGCCCGCTGATTTCTGAGCCGTCTGCCTCGTTTCCAAGTTTCCTTTCTCTGGCCCTCCTAGTCTGTCCTGCCTCTTCTCTCCTCCATGTTACAATCCACCCACAGAGTTCTGGCTAGTTCCGTCTTCTCCAGGAGTCGGGGCGCTTCTGTTGGCTCCGTTCAACGGTTCCTAGTGTTCTCCCTTTCATGTTGGTCCTATGCTTAGGTCTGTCCCTGCAGATATGTCCCAAGGTACGTCTACACGGCAAGCTGAAGTATGGTGCAGCACAGATAGATGCACTGGCACTAGCTTCCCCTGGGCTAGTAATAGCAGTTAAAACACAGGCCCTGGGCTTCAGCACAGGTTAGCCACTTGACTATGCGTCTGGGGTCCCCAAAGGTCCTGGATAGACATACCCACATCCAGTCCAGCCTCCTGCACTGAGGCAGAACCAAGGAAACCTAGACATACCCCAAAGGCCCTAGACCAAATGAGGCCCGAGGCGAGGAGGGTCTCTGGCACCCCTCCTCCATTTGTTAAACTTTTGAACATCTTACAGCACCCCGAGCCCAGGCCCCCCGAGCCTGGCATGCCAGGCAGTCACCTGGGTCATCTGCGCCTAAATCCGGCCCTGTGTCTATCCATGCTGCTATCATACCTCAGACTGCAGTGTGGGCATATCCCCGAGTCATGGTAGCCTGGGATTCACGTACCGTGGAAAGAACTATTCTGTCTTTTGAGAACTCCTAGGTGGGCTGGACATGAACAAAGAGAATTTCTGAAACCTCGGGAAGCCCTGTCTAGAGCTGGTTGAAGCCTTTTTGATGGAAGAGTTTTCTGTCGGAAAATAACAAGGAGTCTGGTGGCACCTTAAAGACTAACAGATTTATTTGGGCATGAGCTTTCATGAGTAAAAACCTCACTTCTTCGGATGCATCAAGAAGAAGTGAGGTTTTTACTCACGAAAGCTCATGCCCAAATAAATCTGTTAGTCTTTAAGGTGCCACCAGACTC